>NC_068300.1:22213454-22513454 GCF_025860055.1 Xyrauchen texanus
TGTATGGAATCAATACAACATTGTTAATGACAAAAGATTTATACGAAATGTAACAGGTATCCAATGTAGTGACACAATTTTGCTGGAAAATTACTGGAAAAACTTGCAGTGTTTATTAATTGAGAAATAATTGATGGCTACATGCCTTTTTGTATTAAATTTAGCAATTTATTATTAATATTGAACTTTTAAAAATGTTTGTTCAATGGCACATTCGTTTTTTGCTGTTGAATCAGAATACATGAGGGGACCACAGGGGTGAAGGTTGTGAGAGAAGTCACTTCCTCTCTGGGACGAAATGTCGGCTTCATTCATCTCCATCTCTCATTTGTCACCCCTGCCTACACACAGCACATTAATTTCTTCTCCCCTCGGTCTCTCTGGACCAACTCGTGCCTCTGATAAATATTTACGGCCATTTAAAACTGAAATGGAGGGGTGGAAAGGGTACTCTCTCTCCTCTCTCTCTGTGTAATGTTGAGCCAGAGAGAGATATGTAGTGGTGCAGAGCATGCAGACAGCATGGCACCACACCGGGGCGCGTCTGTCGCCGGGCTCTGGTTAGCGGGAAAGATGTCCCTAAGTATTGCGGGTGGAGTGGCAGACTTCTCACCCGGCACCACCAACAGCACAGCTGCATAAAGCCCCATTAGTCTTTTCAACCAACAGATTTCTGTCTCGGCTGGTCTTGCCAATGCCTCCGACAGCTCTAATATTACCATGCTAGGACACATTCTACAGAGTAGTTAAATAATTCACTCTTTCAGAAAGATCTGTGGTTTTGAGACTGGCAAAATGTATTAAAATTTTTCTATTGCGATTATCAAATGATCAAGAGTGCTGTTGTACTGAATATCAGCATTGCATTGATTTAGCTTGATTCAGCTTACCCAATCAAAGTTGTGGTTGAATTGTGAATAATTGATTGATTTAGAAGAGAGAAAGTAAATTATTGGTAGAGACCGAGGAAATTAGATCATGACACCTGGCAAGACAAACTTAAACTTGTTACCCCATGAGCAGTACAGCTCAATGTGTCTGGCGCATTTGCTTTAACGTGGTGCATGCATTGTTATTTATAGTAGTTTATTTTTGTCTCAGAACCATGGCACAAAAGTGATCACATCAGGATTTCCTTTCGGAACACAAGCAGCAGCACAAGAACAGATGCTTCAAAGGATGAAGCCTTCTGTTTCCCGGAGAGTTCTCTGGTTGTGTACACATCTGTTAGCTTTGTCTTGGTTTGTTTCATGATCAAAGTATCATATTTCACCCTTTTCCTGCTTTGGCCATTTTTCACTAGCCTATAGACCACTGCAAATTGTTATTAACAAGTTTAGATAACTGTAGTCTGAAGTTGAGATTTATTACAGTCTATTGGATTTGGAGGTCAACTAATCTAATTTTAACTGATCAATATCATCCACAAGACCTTTAAGGAACGTTTGGCATAGATTCCCTCTCTTACACCCTCTCCTGCCCCTTTATCCTTTTACTAGACACTTGTTTTTGCTGTTTGAGTGTGAAGTTGTGCACCAAAAGTCATGGACATTTTTTTGGTTAAAATGAGTTGGAACCCTGTTTAGTTCAAAGGAAAGATCCTTCAACAGTTGAAGTCAGAAGTTTACGTATACTCAGAAGTCATTAAGACAATTGTTTTTAACAACTCCACGGATTTTATATTAGCAAACTAAACATTGGAGCAATCTTCCGATACATATAAGACAAGCCCAATCTATTTAAATTTTTAAATCAATGTTAAAAACACACTATCTCTCTAGCTTTTAATGCTGTAAATATTGTCTGTTTAAATTGTGTTTTTGTTTTTTGCTTTGCGTTTTGTGTGTTTTAGAGATGCTCCTCTGTTGTAAAGCACACTGGTCAACTTGTTTTTTTTTATTATTTGTGCTATATAAATAAAAAATAAAAAAAGAAGAGAAAGATAATGACATTGTCATTGTCGATTCTATATTATTGTATAATAGATTGTATGTTGTATTATATCATGTGTTATACATTTCTTTTGTCATTTTTTTCTAAAGGGTCATACAAGCCTGATCTGTTTTTGGGGATATAGACTCACAATCAAAGAGCAGACTTGTGTGTTCTTGTCATGTTTAGAACTGCACTTTTTAGTTACAATGTTTTATTGTTTTAAGTTGTTGTTGATGTGTCTTGAGAAAGATTCTTCTGCAATTTTATTTTCTGCTCCCTTATGCTTAAACATGTAGTAATGCTTGTGTATGTTTACAGGTGGCCTGGGAGAAGCAGGTAGTAGAGGAAGGGACTCCCCTCACTAAATATTACAGCCAGTGGAAGAAACTTCGTGAAAAGGAGATTAAGCTGGAGATTTCTGGAAAAGAGAGGGTAATAATGCTAAAAACTCATCAACTATTACTAGGGATGGGTCATGATGGTCAGCTAGTCATCCAATAACTGACTATTTATTTAGTGAGGTTGACTAGTATATCTAGGTTTCTTCTTAAATATATTTTTTGGGCGTTTTAGTATTTTCTGTGCATTGCGCTAATTAGCATACTGTTTGACAGTTTGCACAGTAATCAATTGCGTCTTGGAATCATGACGTCTTTAAATTCTATTTTAAGCTCCAGCACTACCAGTCATACACATTTAGATGGACAATTTGGCAGTTGCATCACGCCTCATGCTGCTCCAATTATCAAGTTAAAATATAATGTAAATGCCTCCTAAGAAATGTCTGATCGGGTGAGCTCCAAGGGCTCTATTTTTGTGAGTGTTCAAATGCAGCGCTACGCACGTGTGCAATGTCTTATCCAATTTTCATGAGATCGCTAATTCAAAGTGCAATTTTCTTGGCAGCACAAAGTGCAAGTGGACGTAGGTGGGAGAGTTTGCGCTACCTGTGGGTGTATGCGTGCAGATTGTTTGTTGTATGTAAATGAAGTGTCGCAAAGTGCTGTTTTCCTAAAAAATAAAAAATAAATGGTAATTGTGCTAAGACGTTTCAATACCACGTCTTATCTCGTTGCAAAGTCCAAATTCAATATCTGCATTTGCAATTTTGAGACTCCTCCAGCAGGTGATAAAGTTAATGTCCTTGACAATCATTGTTGTAGTCGTATTTAAAGGGCACCTATTATTGCATTTAAAATGTTCCTAATATTGTTTTGGGAGTCCCCAACAACAGTTTTACATGCATGCAATGACAAAAAACCCTTTTGTTGTCTTATAATATGCATTTATGTTTACCTGATTTGCTCACCGACTCCCAAATGATTCGTTCAACGACTAATTTTTCCAAACCCCTCCTTTGCGTGACTCTAATCTGCGGTGATTGGTCAGATGACCCAGTCAGTTGTGATTGGTATACTCTGTGCAGAGATTGTCGGAAACGGAACGCCCATCACCGCTTTGTAGTAAAAAAATCAAAATCAGAGAAGGAATTTGAGTTGATTTATGTTATCGATCATAGCCCAAAGTTCGGTGGTAAACACCCAATCAGTTATTGTTTGCGTTAGCCCAACGCATAAACATATTGATAAAGCACTGCATTACTACAAGTTATTGCTCTATTCTTTATGACAACTCCAATAACATCGACAAACATTTCACATATTTCAAAAAAATTGACATTGGAGACCTAGAAGCTGCGCTGAGCGTAACTTACACAACACACACAAATACTTATTAAGCATGCTAAAAAACACATAAAAGCAACAATTATTAATAATACTTACAGGTTGTGATTCGGAGGAGGAAGCTGATCCAAATAAACTTGGTACTGAACCTTCCTTGAGTATCATCCGACTTGCGAATCCACACTTGATAGCATTCATGTTCGTAAAGCAATCATCATTAAAACGACACGAACACAGCACAAGGTTTGGGCTATACTTGTGTGGTATAGTTGTAAATATAAACTCTAGCCACTGATTCTTCACATGCTCGTCCCTGGGCAGTGAAAAAAAGGTCGCTTTTGATATGCACTTCAGAACACAGCGTCTTGTTGTCGACATGATGTTTTAAAGTTTTCCCTGGTGTCTGCGCGCGGCCAATTTGATAACTTTTCGTCTTGACGTCACAACGAAAAGGAAAATGACTTCTTGGAAAAACGATTCATTACATTGACTCAGAGTCGACTCCTACTTTTGAGAGACAATAACTTTTTTTACGGTGAACTTTCATATATAAAACTTTGCAGGATGTTTTTGTTCACTTAAATCTATGTTACACTACATGAAAGGTAATTTTCAAAATTCCATAATAGTTGCCCTTTAAGAAGAAAAAATAATTATTTGTTAAACTATCAAGTCATGGTTTATTTTTCAGTTATTATTATGTTTTTTTATTTACAATTGTATTTACGATCCAATTTATATTGATATTTTTCCACCTGATGTCATAGTGATTTTCATGGCACTGCAAATTTGGGCCAGTGGAAGAAGTTGGAGAGTAAAATGTTTGGATTTAGTATAAATTATTTTTTTTTTTTGAGAAAAAAAAGAGGAGTTTGTTACTGTCATAGAAATATACCTTACTTTCATCAAGGACACAATTAATGCTCAAAAGAACGTAAGTCCACATTTCTATTCTTTAAAATCATTGCATACAGTTCTTTTACACTACCAACTTCTTAAGAATATGCAATATTTGTTTATATCACTGGTGCTTAAGGGAATGTACTATATAATAGGACTCAGACGTTGGAATTACCATCCTTAATCAGCCTTATTACACAGGGCTTCCCTTAGACAGATCAGTCAGCTAGTCGATTTTGAACAATTTTGCTATTTCTTAACTGTTACCCAAATTTCAGCAGTGAGCAAAACATTTTGCCTTTTAGTAAAATGTAGAATGATCTGCATAAAGATTCAGGTTATAATTGTATTCATTCAGCTTGTTTATCTTATTAACGCTGTCTTAAAATCATATCAATGCTATTTTAAAGTCAACCTTTCTTAGTCTTAAATGAAAAACACAGATGTGATCATCTTAGTGAAAATTGTTGTGCTGGATCTGTTAAAGCACCTATTGCGGACGTGCATGTGTGTGGCGTGTGTGCGTGTGATGGAGCTGGAGAGTGTCCGTAGGGAGATAATGGAGATGACACCAGGCGGCGTTTTGGCGTCTAGGAAGCGGCAGATTGGCGGAGGAGGCGGGAGGGCCAGTGCTACAGGAAGAGTATAATAGAGCCCAGGCTTTGATCCACGAGTCCCCAAGCTCAGATCTGATTACCGCTGCCCCTCCCCCACCTTCCTCCTGCCTCTGCATCTTCTTCCTTTAATACACATATATATATATATATATATATATATATATATATATATATATATATATACACACACACACACAAACACTTATTTCATTATCATTGTAGGGGAAAATATATATTTTTTTATAATTTAGAATAATTGTATTACATATTTGTGGTAGTACAAGTATAATTATATATAATTAATTAAGTATAATTTTTGGGTATTCTCTTGTTTATAAAAAAAAAAATGTTAACTTAACAATTGTATTTTGTGGTTTTTGGTTTGAGTCCCAAATATTCAATACATTAAAAAAAAAAAAGATACACCGATTCATTAAAAAACTAATATATATATTTTGTTTTTGGAGTCCATGTTGTTCAGGCTAATTTGAATCATCTGTAGTTGTTGAGCGTGTTCAGCGTTATGATCTCCTTTAATGGCATTTTCTATCTGCAATTATTGTCTCTTGCTAGTTTAATGACAGTGCTTAAATTATGTACTTAACACAGCCTGTTGTCAAGTAATTAAAGACTCTTTACTTGTTTTCTTTTCCATGGCTTTTTAATTTAGATGGAGGACTTGAATCTCCCTGAAATCAAACGTAAGAAGGCTGAAGAGAAGAAAGCTGACAAGGAGTTTAAGGGTCTCTTTGAATCAGATAGTGACCATGATGATGACCTGTTCAAATCCAAAGGTAACAGCTCCATATTTAATATTACACTATATTACCCTGTTTCCACCAAAATTATATTACCAGGTACAGTGCATTTGGAAAGTATTCACAGCGCTTCAATTTTTCCACATTTTGTTATGTTACAGCCATTTTCCAAAATGGATTAAATTCATTATGTTCCTCAAAATTCTTCAAACAATACCCCATAATGACAATCTGAAAGAAGTTTGTTTTAAATATTTGCAAATTTTTGAAAAATACAAAATCACATGTTCATAAGTGTATTAACAGCCTTTGCCATAACACTCAAAATTGAGCTCAGGTGCATTCTATTTCCACTGATCATCCTTGATGTTTCTACAACTTGATTGGAGTCCACCTGTGGTAAATTCAGTTGATTGGACATGATTTGGAAAGGCGCACATCTGTCTATATAAGGTCTCACAGTTAACAGTGCATGTCAGAGCACAAACCAAGCCATGAAGTCCAAGGAATTGTCTGTAGACCTCCGAGACCGGATTGTATCGAGGCACAGATCTGGGGGAAAAAATTTCTGCAGCATTGAAGGTCCCAATGAGCACAGTGGCCTCCATCATCTGTAAATGGAAGAAGTTTGGAACCACCAGGACTCTTCCTAGAGCTGACCACCCGGACAAACTGAGCGATCGGGGGAGAATGGTCTTAGTCAGGGAGGTGACCAAGAACCAGATGGTCACTCTGACAGAGCTCCAGCATTTCTCTGTGGAGAGAGGAGAACCTTCCAGAAGAACAACCATCTCTGCAGCACTCCACCAATCAGGCATGTATGGTAGAATGGCCAGACGGAAGCCACTCTTCAGTAAAAGGCACATGACAGTCTGCCTAGAGTTTGCCAAAAGGCACCTGAAGGACTCTCAGACCGTGAGAAACAAAATTCTCTGGTTTGATGAAACAAATATTGAACTCTTTGGCCTAAATGGTAAGCGTCATGTCTGGAGGAAACCAGGCACCGCTCATCACCTGGCCAATACCATCCCTACAGTGAAGCATGTTGGTGGCAGCAACATGCTGTGGGGATGTTTTTCAACGGCAGGATACTGGGAGACTAGTCAGGATTGAGGGAAAGATGAATGCAGCAATGTTCAGAGACATCCTTGATGAAAACCTGCTTCAGAGCACTCTGGACATCAGACTGGGGCGAAGGTTCATCTTCCAACAGGACAACGACCCTAAGAACACAGCCAAGATAACAAAGGAGTGGCTACGGGACAACTCTGTGAATGTCCTTGAGTGGCCCAGCCAGAGCCCAGACTTGAACCTGATTGAACATCTCTGGAGAGATCTGAAAATGGCTGTGCACAGACGCTCCCCATCCAACCTGATGGAGCTTGAGAGGTCCTGCAAAGAAGAATGGGAGAAACTTCCCAAAAATAGGCCAAGCTTGTAGCATCATACACAAAAAGACTTGAGGCTGTAATTGGTGCCAAAGGTGCTTCAACAATGTATTGAGCAAAGGCTGTGAATACTTGTGTACATGTTTTTTTATATATATATTTTTTTATATATATATAACTTTGCAAAGATTTCAAACAAACTTCTTTCAAGGTGTCATTATGGGGTATTGTTTGCAGAATTTTGAGGAAAATAATGAATTTAATTCATTTTGGAATAAGGCTGTAACATAAAATGTGGAAAGAGTGAAGCGCTATGAATATTTTCCGGATGCACTGTATATGCATTAGAATTTAGAGTCTTTTTACTGGGAAAACTGACCCAAAAAGTTTATAATTCATCTTGCACTACACTGATTTATTTATTTTTGTCAGGTAATATGCTCCCCCAATACCACCTGCTACTAACTAGTGAGTAGCAAATCATGGTTCAGGGCTATGACATAACTAAAGCTTATTAGCTATTTTAAAAAAAGGACGAGCCTTTCAGTTAAGAAAAAAAATCAGCACAGGAAAGAAAACTGGGCTCGTCTTCAAGCGATTTGATGTGGACTTTTTGAAATCCCAAACAACGCTGAGAAGCATTTGTGTTGCCTGTAATGCTTTTCTTTGTCACTGGGAGGCTGTAGTCCGTTAGATTGCGCTGTCTGAAGATATTCTCCTCAGAGATTTCTCAATATTGCTGAAACGCATTTATAAGACTGCATAAACCTTAATCTGTTAAAGTGCAATTCTCTTTTAATATCATTGTTTTGTAAAGTTCAAGTCCATTCAGATGAATTCATTTTTGTTATTTAGAAATGGGGGTTTTATACCAGCATGAAACTCAGACTTAAGATCTGTATTGCACATAAAAAAAAATAATTTCTCACTAGTGTATGTGTATGAGCCCAGTATATCTCCACCTCTCTCTCTTTGTGTTTGTGTGAGTGTGATTGGAGCTCTATGGAGGGCAGGTCAGCTGTCAGACATGCACTTGCCTCTCCTCTTTAACTATATATCTGGAGTTCGGTACTGGGTCATGTGTCGGACACATGCCACACTCTCCCACTCCTGCCGCCCGTGAGGCGACAGCCACAGAAAAAGTCCCAGAGAGGTGGGAGGCGAGAGGAGGGTCTCATTTTTTATTTTTTTTACATCTGGTCCTCATTGTGTGGAGTCCCTACAAATCTCTCACTCTTTCTCCCTCACTCACACACTGTTTGCTCTTACAGGAAGCTTTTTTTTTTTTACATGCTTGGATCCCAGTGGGTGTTTGTAATTCAAAACATTCACTTGGAAAGATGTTAGTGGTCGCTCCTTCACCACACAGCTTAACTGCCCCCATACTCCCTAGCGCTTACATCCGGAGAACACGTCACATGACCTGTAATATATTCATTTGTGGTCTTTGTTGTGTATTGTCAAACAAAAAGCCCTTTTTTGTTGACGTGTTCTGTACATCCCCTTTACCAAACCCAACAAGACATTTGTGTTTTTGACACAAAGTCATTTTCTCTTACTCCATTTCTTCCATGGCTGTAATATGGCAAAGTTTTTACAGAATTTGATAGATGTTTAGGGACTTATCTCTGGCTGATTTAGTGTAAGTGTCTGGAACAACAGTAGAAATACTTTCTGTGTGGTGATAAGAGGGCAGGGAAGGACAAAGTGGAAGGTAGAGATGGTTATTTTAGGTGTGGACACTCATTCATATGAATCCCATAATTTTACATTTCAGTACAGTGGATACAAGTCTCATACCGCTTCTGACAATGAGCGTTGAAGACGTGACTGGCTCTACTGGTGTTTGTTTTGAGAAAGCTTACCTTTTAAGTGGTGATAGTTTTTAAATGGCCGTTGACAGTATGTAGATTGCAGGGTTACCGAAGATATTTAAGCAATATCACAAGAATGGTGCTGTTGCGTATATCAGCACAACTTTGATTCGGCTGTAGGCACGAAGTTGCAGGTATATAGAACAATGGTGTGATTGCAAGTGTGATATAGCTTTTATAGAGAAATTCAACTAACTAAAGGGGCTTTCGCACTAGCACTTTTGGTGCGCACCCCGAACCGTACTCGGGTCCGCTTAAAAAGGTGGTCTGGGGTACGGTTCATGTGAACTCCAGTACGGTTCGCTGCTGATATGAACGCAATCGAACCAAACCGCGGAAGTGAACCGCTATTGATGACGTATAATGTGGTCGTCAGTCTCACACGCGTCACTTTCAAAATGAGCGGAAAGGGTTTACTTTCGTGCGTGCGTGCGTGCGTGCTTGCGTGTGTGTGTGTGTGTATACACTTACCTTGACGAAAAGCGGGATTGCCGCACACGCACTGCAAGCAGAGAGATGATTTCTGCTTGCCTTCGCAAAAATTGTCTTCGGCGGACTGCCCGCTGTCTTTTGAACGATTTCAGTATTTTTGCGGCAGACAGACGCAAGTGTGTTTCTGTATCTTGATGTTGAAAACAAAACCAAAGGTTAAAAAAAGAAGAACAAATGTGAACCGAGCAAGTCTATTCATTGAATTTTTACGCCTTTTCATTTCGCGGTTATCAAGCAACACGATTACGCACCAGCTGCAGCTTGATGACGCAAGCGTACCGCGGTTCGGATACAAATATATAATGTGAACACAGTCCATCGGGGGCAGGGGGGAGGGGGGAGCAATCGAACTCGGGTTCGTAACAGGCAATCGAACCAAGTGTGAAAGCCCCCTATGTAAGGGAAAGTAAATAAGGGATAATGTACAGTCAGCTGGTTGTTATTGCAAAATAAACCCTGAAAGGGTTATAAGAACCCCAACGCAAAGTGGAGCAATCTTGTATCACCCTGAAGGGGTTTACTTTGCGATATCATCCGGATGACTGTACATTATCCTGCTTATTACATGCTACTAAGCAAATAAATGGATGTAAAATATTGGTTTGCGTTGAATTGTTATAATGTGAGTAGAGCACGCTGAATAGCAGATTTGTACCTCCTGTTTGTGTCAGAGTTCTGTTGGTGTTTTTTTGCAACAATGACTGTACGACTGCTCTTTGTCCAGCTTATTACAGGACTGCTTGCCAAAAAATATGTAAATGGTCATACAGCCAAATCCATTTATCTGTATTTACTATTTATAAGTATGTGTTTGAGTGAAATGAACATTTTTGTCTTATTCTATAAAAATTTATCTCAAATGCTTACTGTATCCCTCTTCAAGTAAAGACAGAATTGAACCCTTCTATTCCTCTTTTCAACTCTTTTGGTGTGGTCAGTAGTTATTTTTTTATTCCAATTACTTTTGAGGTACTACTAGCACTGTTTTTGTCATCAAGCTGGTCCTATTGCAAGAGGATAGTGATGAACACAGCAGTGGTTTTTATACTAAATATATAGTTAAATAAGATTTGGTTCAGGTGATCACCTAATCAGTAGCTCATTAAGAATGAAGTGTGCTTGGAATTTAATAGACACTGGAGTGTAATAGCTGCCATACATGTCAAGATGCTGATTTAAGAACAATTTGGAGTGGTCTCTTAATTTTTCCAGAGCTGTAATTATTGATTTGCATTGAAATTTTTATGTGGAAAAAAAAGGAAATTGCGGAACAGCTGATTTGCACCTCCAGTTTGTGTTGGTTCTGTTGGTGTTTATTTTATGAAAATTACTAAATGACTGCTCATTATCCAGCTAATTACAAGAATACTTGCTAAATAAATTAACAAATGGACATGAAACTAGAGGTCGACCGATATATCGGATTTATCAATTAATCGGGCCAACAGTTGAATAGTTATTTATGGTTTTATTTCTGCGTGGGCGGCGCTGGAGGGTTCTACATTCTGTAACTCCTTGGATTAACAATAAAACGCCACCCTTTAGAGGTTAAATAAAAAAATCAGTAACTCCGCTTGAAGTTTGTTTTGCAACGTGACTTGACTATTTATAGAGACGGACACTTCAAAATCGTGTTTGGAACATCGACAGAGAAAAGCCAAGGTATGTATGCAATACACGTTGTTGTTATTGACATGGTATAATAAATCAGTCATTTAAGACAACCGAAGGTGGTTTGATAATTCATTTGTTTGTAACTACTCGCTGCACTGGAGAATTGCATTGCCGACAAGATGCTAACATTAGCTGCTCGAATAGTGAGAACAAAGGAGACCGCTTACCTTTCCTTTTAATAAGATATTTTGAATGAAAAAAGTAATTTATGATTTATTATCAACCATTAATGCCAAGTTGCCAAACTTACATGAATATTCTGCCTGAGTTTTTGCCTTTGCTCGGCCATTCATTTGAACTTCTGTCCAAGATTCCTAATTTTATGACCGTTATGTACAACAACAAACAAACGTATAAGCATGGTAAAATATATATGTTTGAAATATATATTTGATCTTCATGAGAGGGCACATTGTTATATAATACAATGTGTAAATATAATATATACAATGCCATTCTAAAATTATCTTTAAAAATACAAGATTTTAGTTGATTTTACTTCTATCCATTTTTCTCTCTCCCTTTCTTGTACAGTTGAAGTCCAAAGTTTACATACACAATTTTTAACCACTCCACATATTTCATATTAGTAAACTATAATTTTGGCAAGTTGTTTAGCACATCTACTCTGTGCCAAATTCTTATGACACATATGTTTTCCAACAATTGTTTACTGACAGATTTTTTCGCTTTTAATTGACTATCACAATTCCAGTGGGTCAGAAGTTTAAATACAATAAGTTAACTGTGCCTTTAAGTAGCTTGAAAATTCCAGAAAATTATGTGAAGCCTAATCTAGATTCTGATAGGCTAATTGGTGTTAATTGGAGGTCTACCTGTTGTACACTTAGCCATCATACCTCTCAGGAAGGAAAAGCATCCTGTCTCCTAGAGATGAATGTAGCTTGGTGTGAAAAGTGTAAATCAATCCCAGAACAACAGCAAAGAACCTTGTGAAGATGTTGGAGAAAACAGGTAGACGAGTATCTATATCCACAGTAAAACGAGTGCTATATCGACATAATCTTAAAGGCTGCTCAGCAAGAAAGATGTCACTGCTCCAAATCCGGCATAAAAAAGCCAGACTACAGTTTGCAAGTGCACATTCTGACTTTTTGGAGACATGTCCTCTGGTCTGATGAAACAAAAACTGTTTGGTCATAATGACCATCATTATATTTGGAGGGAAAAGGATGAGGCTTGCAAGCCGAAGAACACCATCCCATGTTGTGTGGTTGCTTTGCTGCAGGAGGGACTGGTGCACTTCACAAAATAGATAGCATCATGAGGAAGGAAAATTATGTGGATATATTTAAGCAACATCTCAAGACTTAAGCCAGGAAGTTAAAGCTTGGTCGCAATGGGGTCTTCCAAATGGACAATGACCCCATGCATGCCTTCAAAGTTGTGGCAAAATGGCTTAAGGACAACAATGGCAAGTTATTGGAGTGGCCATCACAAAGCCCTGACCTCAATCTGATACAACATTTGTGGGCAAACCTGACCAGTTCTGTCTGGAGGAATTGGCCAAAATTCCAGCAGCTTATTGTGAGAAGCTTGTGGAAGGCTACCCAAATTAAACAATTTAAAGGCAATGCTATCAAATACTAACAATGTAAACTTATGACCCTCTGGGAATGTGATGAAAGAAATAAAAGCTGAAATAAATCATTCTCTCTATTCTGACATTTCACATTCTTAACATAAAGTAGTGATCCTTACTGCCCTAATTTCTTAGGATAAATTATAAGAAGTTCGTAAGAATTTTCCTAAGTGCAATTCTTAAAGTACTAAAATATTTTCTTTAAAACATCTTAATATTTGTATTAATGCTTTGACATTGTCTGATGAGCCTGCTAATGGAGTTGCCTTGTCTAATAGCCTACAAAAATACTTCAATACTTCACTGGAAAATTGTAATGATAAATATATCTTATCCTTTTTTTTTTTTTTTTTTTAATTATCAAGCACCTCACGATAATTATTTCATGAGATGTTAGTTTAACGACATTAAACATCAAAGGAGAATTTACGTGCTGCTAACCATTTGATAACTTTTAATTTGACTTGGAGAAAAAGAAAATAAACAAAAACTTAGACAAGATCTGAATGTTCTTGTTGAGGAAATTACTGCAAGAAAAAGTTCTCATTGGGAAGCTTGATAATAATATCACATAGGAAAGTATGAGGCATGTAAATGGGAAAAGGTGGCGGAGGCTGTCTCTGCTTTGCCCAACTCCTATAGGGATGTGGATGGGGGATGAAAAGAAAGTAGCAGCTTTCTAATGTTATAATTATTATGTTTCTATTAACTCGAAAGAGCGCTATATGCAGCGCATCTGTTTGAATTGGCATGATTGGTCACCACATTAAGCTTCAAAACAACATTTATTGTTTGAATTTGGTGATAACATTTACATAGTTTACAAGCTGAAAATAAAAATATAAACACAAGTGTCAAAAAAGTTTCAGTCTAAAATAAAATTTCTACGTAAACAGCCCACCCAATGACAAGTCAATTCATTAAACATCTTTTACAATTTAAGATGTTATTTATGATGATATTTAAGAAGAAAAAAAATCAAGAATTTGAAACCGTCGATTAACGAACATTTAAGAAAAAAGAAGTTTATTTGGGAATACAAAATATTTGTAACTTTTTTCTTAAGTTACCAATTAAAAAGAAAATGTGTTTTCCTTTTACAATTTTACCTTCTTGATCACCCCGCAGGGAGTCATTAGAGTCTTCTCCTTGTGCTCATGGTAGACTTTTGTACCTTTTGAACCCATGAGCTCTATGGTCAGCCTTTCTCTGGATATATGAAGATGCATAAGACTGCTGTTGGCAGCAAGGTGTGCACATGGTGTCGGGTGGTGGGTGCCTGGCTGGGGAGGTGTCTTTGCTGCCATTCACCTCCCAGGCAGCATCTAATCAAATCCCACTTCAAAGCTCAGGGATTTCAACCCATCCTCTTCAGAGAGCACAAGACACTCCCACACACATGCACCTCTTAAAACATCATTTTTAACATGTCATTTTAAACAGAAAATTTAAATGCGTAGCAACACTTATGTGAGCAGCATAGGTAGGTCAGTTGTGGTATATTTTAGTTTCTACAAGAACGGTTTATGGGCATTGGCATATTTTTTTATGTTGTTATTTTAGTACTTCAATAATTCTTTGAAGCTTCTTACAAAGGTTGTACAGGTGGTAATGCCAATGCCTTAAAGGGATAGTTCACCCAAAAATGAAAACTCTTATTTTGGGGATAACTGTCCCTTTGAAATTTAGTTCATACTGGTTCACCCTTTTCTTTGTCCTCATTTCCTCAAGATGATTGTTCAAAAGACATTTACTTCATCTCTTTACAGAGGAACAGGGCGACTCTGATGGTGAAGATCTTGAGGACCTCTCAGACCTGAGTGCTGATGAGGATGTGGACACCTCAGAGGATGATTCAGGTTAATATATCTGGTTTTATTTTATTTGATCTTCCCTGTTAACAATTCTCTAACTGTATAAATAAATATATTAAGTATCTTGAGATGTACAGTACTGTGCAAAATTTTAGACACTAGTGAAAAATGGTGCATAGTGAGGATGTCTTCTAAAATAATGCTGTAAATGGATTTCATTTATATATGTACATACATACACACACACACACACACACACACACATATATATATATATATATGTATATATATGTGTGTTTGACACTTATTTTCCAAATTGTTTCTCTTTCCAATTTCTTTCATTATCCTTCTCAGATGGTGACCAAAACAAGCCCTCGACTTCTGAAGTTAAATCACAGCGGAAGATGTTGAGCACAGAGCTGAAGATGGTGGCACAGGGAGATGATGATATGGTCGAGGACCTGGAGCTGTCTGATCAGGACTAAAGTTACAGTGTTGTTTCAGACTGACATTTCTATTTCACATACAGGCATAACTTGCACCATTATTAAGAGCTATGTACAGCCCCTCTTGTAGTGATGTTTGCTTTTGCACCACTGTATTTTTAAATGTGTGAATCTAAACAAAAAGACTTCTAAATTCATCTTCTAACAATTCATATTCTATCAAATTAAAGATCATTCTTTAAAAAAAAAGTTTTCAAACTATTATTTACAGTTCAAGTCAATTTTCACTTGCACAGTGTGATGATCAATAATTACTCCTTTAAGGTGAAGTGTGTAATTTCTGTGCTACCAGTGGCCTAAAACGGAATTGCATTCTGTTTGTTTGAGCAGCCTGTTTGGGCCACAACTAATGGCGTTTGTTCAAAACCACTCTAAAATTATATTTCATTATTCAATTACTGTTCAATTCTATTTGGTGCTAAAGTTACACTCTTCATCTACAATAATAAAACAAAAATCAAGAATTTTATAGAACGATTATAGTATTTAGGGGTGGGGTAAAAAGTTGTTTTCACCTCAGGGTTTTGAAATAAGGCACTGCTTGCTTTTAAATGCATTGAATGGGCAGCGCAGAGGAGGGAGGTGTAGGCAGAGGGTTTGGCCCGGAACACCAGGCTGCCAAACTCGTATCATCCACTGCCATGCTATGCTGCACAGGTGGGAAAAGAGAAGAAGAAACAGAGGGCAGCCTGTTCTCTCGCCAAAACGTCTCCTTCAGTACTTTCACAAAACTTTCTGCAGGCTTGGCTCTTTTGAAAAGTTTTTAAGCTGCCAGGACTTCACACAGCTCAGGTTATGGTGCAGGAAATTAAATGGATTTAAACCAGGCTGAATGTGTTAAAATGAGCTGAGCATACTCCACTCATTGATAGGGCTGGGTATTGATATAGATTTCCTGATTTGATTCCGATTCAAAAGCTCTTGATTCTGATTCATATGGGTATATTTCAGTTAAAATGTTTCTTTGTTTTTGGTTACATATGAAAGAAATTCTCTCCCAGCTAATGCTGTCAATTATACAGGGGACCTGTATTATACTAGGTACATTACAAAATGATTAATTTTACTAACTACTATGTATTAGTTTTTCATCAGTTTGGTCACATTTTTCAAATCCAATAGTCAATAAATATAACATTGAATATATCATTTTTTGTTACATATTTCTTTATGTAATTTGTAGTATTTACATTCATTTGTTGAACAAGTACTAAAAAGAACGGTACTTTCTCTAAGAAAGCAAGCATTTCTGTAAAGAGCGTCTGTAAATGAGCAAATGCTGATGAGAGAGACTCGAATGGCTTTATCTCATGTGTCGTATGGGTGAATAGAATTAAATGATTTTGTTGTTGTTTTTGATCAGCAACTGACTGAAAGAACAGAAAGGGTATTAAAAGAGACACGATTCAATGACAAATAGTTCATGTGGATCTCATCTTTGGACACACATTATGCGGAACAACTTTTAATCTCAACACAGTGAAAGGTCTCTGCTGAATACTCCACAATTACTGGAGAGTAAAATCTATACATTTACCAGCCAGTTGCCATATATATATATTTTAGTAACATAGAACCAAATTTGGATTCAAATGCACGTGATTTCATCTCATTGTAGTAGATTTGGGATTTAAGAATCGAAACCGATTCGATGCATCGTAAAATCTAGATTTTTATCTCATTGAGTGTTTACATGCACACCAATATGTTGATAACTACCAAAAATCAGCTTTAAAAAAAAAAAAAATCAAGTGTGTTTGCACAACTTTTGAAATTATCGGTTTATTATCTGTTTTTGTCAACTCAAACAGTTATTGGATTAGCTGGTAAGAATGGCAGTAAAGGTGTTTAGATGCAATGCTAAAGATGGATAATTATGGGTGAAAATAGGCTGCCTTTCCACCCCTAAGAATTATTTGCCTCTCAATCGTCACACTGGACAGAACCAACTTTTTTATGTATATTTGCAGCATTGGGGAGTAACAGAATACGTATGTAAAATACAAAATATAAGTAACTGTATTCCACTACAGTTACAATTTAAACTGCATAAGATATTTGGGTTTTTCAGAGAATGTATTTTTAACGTGTGTATTTTGTCTTACTGTTCTGGCAGAGTTTTTTATAGTCAAAACAAGTGAAATCTACCAGTGTTGAAGAAGTAATCCAAAATATTTAGAATAAGTTACTGACCTTGAGTAATCTAATGGAATACATTACAAATGGCATTTTACAGCATGTAATCTGTAGTGGAATACATTTCAAAAGTAACCCTTCCAACCCTGCATATTTGTAATTTATATCAATGACTGTCCCATCCCCGAAAATACACAGTCTACGGCAGAGAATATCATCAGTGTTCAAGGCCTCACTGATGAAGTTCTGGACTTCCACCAGAACTCCTGAATCTTCGCACAGAACCAAAAGCCATGGGCTATGCCCCGATCTTCTGACTGGCATCTCCAACAGGTAGGTGTATCTTTTAAACCAAGTCTACACAACCTAGAGGGGGGGTCCAATAGAAATTATGTATAATGTATAATATTATCAAAAGATCTCAATACTTCTTTTGTACTTGTCTCCAAGCATAGCAACACCCCTCAATCCACTCCGACCAGCAAAAGAGGGACTTATAAATGCATAATTTAGGGTTCAACCATATGCTTGAGGCAATATTCAGATAAATATCAGAATTGAACATGCAGGAAACCTATGACCACGTTGATTACAAGTGCGAAATTATGGGATGAGACTTCACCTTTCTGGGAAATTTTGTAGAAAGACTTTGTAATGGTGAAATAGGGGTAAGGCCCTCTTGTTCAATGCAAAACCAGGGAGGGGCCCTGAAAAGCATAATAGTAAACTAAAATCTTGTGGAGACTTGCCCTCCACAAGACCTCCTGCCACAACCCTGGAAAATCTATCCTCATGTCTTATCACGGCTGCTAATGGTTACAGGGCAAGACAAAACAATAATGGGAAAAGAGGGCAACCCTGCCGGGTGTCCATATCCAGAGCAAAATAATCTGAAATTAATCAATTTGTTTGTACCTCCACTACCTGGTGTCTATAAAGTAACTTAATCCATCCAATAAAATTATTCCCCAAACCCATCCAACTCCAAAATCTTAAAACGATAAACCCTGATCTATATGTATAAGAGATGTTGTAACTTTAAAATATTGTCCAAATTTTTTTAGCGATTAAGTAATGTCTAGCTGTATCAGGGAAATTGGACTGTAACTCTTACACTCGCTTGGATCTTTGGCCTTCTTAAGAATAAGACTGATCTGGGCTTGGGTCATGGTTGGTGGAAGCTTCCCATTTTTTTTTCTCCCCAATTTGGAATGCCAAATTCCCAATGCGCTCTAAGTCCTCTTGGTGGAGTAGTGACTCGCCTCAATCCGGGTGGCGGAGGACGAATCTCAGTCTCATGTGCAGATTGAGACCATCAATCCACACATCTTATCACATGGCTTGTTGAGCACGTTACCACAGAGACATAGCGCTTGCGGAGGCTTCATGCTATTCTCCACGGCATCCACGCACATCTCATCACATACCCCACTCAGAGCGATAACCACATTATGGCAACCACGATGTGGTTACCCCATGTGACTCTACCCTCCCTAGCAACCCGGCCAATTTGGGTGACACCTGGCTGGAGTCACTCCGCACACCCTGGATTCCAACTCATGACTCCAGGGGTGGTAGTCAGCATCTTTACTAGCTGAGCTTACCATTCTTTAATGATTCTGTATAATTCTAGCAAAATTGGAGCCAGTTCTGTATCATATGATCAAAAAATCATCAGTCAGTTTAGGAAGTTCTAATGGTTCCACAAAGTTTCTATATCCTCAGCAGTAGACGAAGACGTGGAACTGTAATGATCAAGATAGAATTCTTTAAAGGCATTATTAATATCAGTGGCCGAGGTAAATAATCCACCACCAGCAGATTTCACTGAGGGAATAGTAAAAAAATAATCTCTTTGTTATTTCTAACTTTTAAAAATCCTGTGTTGGGCTCACAACTGGTTCTTCATGCCTAGTGCAACAGATGTTGTTTATTGCTTTAGCATCATCTCTGTTGCATAATGGCAGTGTGAGTGCACTCATATTTTGACATGTATTCTGTTCGTTCTTTCCAAACTAGCTTCCAGCGTTAGGAGGTTTACAGAACTCCAGGCGAAGTTAAATTCAGGCCACCATGAGTGAACGTCTGCTGGGCTGCATTAGAAGAAACTCTGTTTCCACTAGAGCAGCTGCATGCATCATGCCAGAGTCTGTGACTGGGTAAAAGGTTTACTCGTCTATCACCCTGTGCACAGTCTATCACACAGCACCTGGTGCTGGCAGTCACAGGGTGCAGTAAAATAGTTTTTTTTTTAAAGGGCGGATGGTCCTTGAGAGTCAGTTGTTTTTTTGGGTTAGGCGAGAGAGAGGGGCCACAGGGGCCCTGGCCTGTGACTGAACCTGACGCTCTGACAGCTGTTGTTGACCTGAACCCTGCCTTTCCCGTCCACTGGGGCCACCACTCCCTGCCCTATTGTGGAGGAGTTTGGAAATAAACATAAACCAAATAAAAACAAGAGGAAAGCATCTGAAAGTTTTCAATAGGATTTATTTCGCCCCGTGGAGAATAGAAAAATAGGATGAAGACAAAACATTGATGGGAAATCTAGAGACAATTTTAATTGATTGCTTACATATTTAAAAACAAACAATTTCAAAGATTTGCATAAAGAGCTTTGTGCCTTCAATTTCCCTGCAACAAAGAGAAAAGTATTGTTCTTTGGGTTCAATTTAAGGGCAATTTACTTACATTTTGTTGCTCGAACAGAAATTCCTATAAATATTACTTTTTTCCTTATTTATATGCTGAAGTGACATTTAAGAATGAGGCTCATGATTATTACAAATGGAGTACACAGCAAACAGAAAAAAGTTGAACAAAAAGTGCCACCAAGTCAGCCAGTCACATTTTGTTCAGTAATAAAGATTTAAACTCGTGCAACTACATTTAACGAAACGTACCACTAATTTCAACTTCAGTATATTCTCATCTTGAGCAAGTTTCTGTACAATTCAGGATAACAATTCCCACAGCAGTAATTGTGACCTCCATCTATGAACTGGCATTGGGATGGGCATACCTGTACATCCATCCTCAATTCTTCTTTTTCGCAGTAGTGAAAGTAAAATGGGGCCCAGACATTCGTCAGGTGAGTGGTCGGGCCATGGCTTTTGGTCACATGAAGTTTAAGTGCTTTCCACATCTCTTGAGGTCATTTCCGAAACCCAACTCCCTGTATCGGTGTACCTTTTTTGTCACTGCTAAATCAAAGCTTGATCTCCATTAAAAATTCCACATCCATCCAATCTTTGGTTTTGGAATGTGGAATGCATAGTTGCACTGGTTAAAACTGCAAATGAGTTCCATCCTGTTCGTATTGACTCCTCTTTTGATGGTTTAGTCTCTCAAAGCTAAACCAACTCCAGAGAATTTGAAATGTTAGAATTTGGTGGAGGTGGAGAGAAAGCAGTAAAAGAAAATGTCTGTTTCCAAGTCCTGTTGGGTACCACAAGAGCTCACCTCAGCTAAGGATGCTTTCCAACAGTGTCCATTTTGACCTTGCGCACTAGCTGAATTCTGGCACGCCGTTTATCAGCAGCTGTCTACTCGCATTTTCCTCTCGCACACTCTTAACCCTTCCTTTGTTGTCCCTATTTGCACATCTTTGGATTATTTTAGCTTCCTCCAACCACTGCGAAGGGTGGAGCTATTTCAGCCACACTTTCCCTAAAACGATTAAGTTCCTCTGCGTAAAGGTCCTTAAGTTTACTTTTTATATTTGGAGGTGTATATAGTGGGGTGGCGGGCAGGGGGTGGGTGGGGGGAGAGGAAGGAAAGAATAGTTCAGAGAGGGCCCCCTTCATGCCCTCTCTCTGTCTTTACTTCCTCCTTGGAGCACTGCCTCTACTATATGGAGAAGCAGTCAAGAGTTTTAATGGCCAACTCTACGAGGGAGGTTTAGTGGAGTCGTAGGCTCCCGCTGCAGAGGGGTTTCCGTTCTCCTGCTTGGGGGAGGCGCGGCATGAGGGAGGGGGCACACTGAATGGCAAGGAAGTGCTGCCGGTGGAAGGAGGGTGGGTCTCGGCTGGTAGGGGGTCTCTGTCTGTGGGGCGCAGAGCAGATGGCGGCAGCGGGAGGGCCAGCGGGAAGCTGGTCATGTAGAATATTCTGCCAATACGTCGCGCCACCTGAGGAAAGCAGCCACATGCCAACGTTATTTCTCAACATACATTAAACAGGAAGTGCACAAGGATGTATAGTACTAATGATACAACAAGAATGTTTTCAGATTGCTTCCAAATCTGCTCAGATAAGAGAATAACAAAAATTTATTACACAACTAAGGCAATACTAAAGTATACAGTTACTGTGAGAACTGTATTTGGAAACTCTAGGCTGTGCTTGCCTCTACCGAAAATTTTGACCAGTTTACACCTGGTATTAAGATCTCCAATCACAGTCAGCTGATAGGCCTTGTAGTAATATATGTCTCCTGTGACCACTTGTGATCAAATGTCAATGGGAAGGTCACTACATTAGTGTGTGTTAACATGTGTTCGTGACAAAGCACAATAAATTATGCACAAAAAAATTGTTGCACCATTTCTCCCAATCATACTAGAATTTAAATCCCAGTTATACTAGAATTTTAATCTCAATTATACTAGAATGCTTCAGGCAGAATTCTTTATATTTGTTTGCTTCACATGATCTGTGCCACTGCATATGTGAGTGTTTCTTCAACTTTTTCAATTTTTATGTTCCAGAGATTCATTATTATTAAAAATATCAGATATTTATTATAACTAACTTTCTTGTTGTTTTTAAATTAAGGTAATTTTAGTTTAAACTCTGTACTTGTTTACCTAAGTTTAAAATAAAAAAATTGAAAATATTATTTAATTTTGTGTATGTAGGACATATAAAATATGAACTGTTAAATTAATCTTATCAAGACAAAGGAGTCCGCCATTTTATTTAAAAAACTTTAAAAATGTAATTTCCACCACAGAATTCTATTAAACACAAAACAAATATACTGCGATATACTGGAAATGACACTGTGAGTATTTTCATGACTTTCAGAAGAAAAAAAAGACTGTATGTACTATATCCAGCACACTGTTAGACATTGTAAATAAAAAAATAAATAAACTAGCAAGAGTGTTAAAATGAAATTCACAAGACTTTTATTTTTTCCAGATCGGTCAGGTATTCTCGTTAAGCCTGAACAAAATTACAACCCTTGTTTTAGAGGAGTGGTTGATTGACAGGTGTCTGGACATGACCATTTATACTACATGCTGTGTAATATTGCATGTGGTTTGAATGATTGGATAACAAAATATTTTGGACTCCATTTACACCTGTATTTAGCGCTGTCCACTTGTGATCGGATAAACCGAAACAGATCTTAATACCAGGTGTAAACTGGGTCATGTTTTTTGTGTAACAGGTCATTTATTTACCTGAGAACGGATCTTGAGTGCGGGCCCCAGTTTCAAACCCATGTTGTTGAGTAGATGGTCTTCTGTCAGCAATGGAAGAGTCTCGCCGTCAATGGCCTGCTCTCTGAACACCTGGAAGAGACAATCTGACCTCAGCTGACATTTATGAACCAATTCACTCTATGTTAACACAATTCACACAACTCTCAATCCATGGGGAGGCTCATGCACACACAGCATTGAAATGTGGTGTGCTGCGGTCGACGGTGGGGTTTAGGTGATGCATTGAACATGCGACAGACTCTCATCCAGTGTGGTGAAATGTGAGAGACGACAGAGCTGTGAGTGAGAAAGATAAGAGCAGCGCAGAGCGGCCTTCTAACTTTTTAAAGAACACTATAAAAAAACTAAAGCAAGCTAATTCGGTCAAATGTCGTCTACAAATTTGCAGCACTTGTGATCTTTGTTCTGTGCTGTAAATCTCCAATATCCCCTGTTGAAGGCAGGGGAGAGGAGGGGAGGTGTCCAACGCTCTGCTCCTGCTCTTGTCCTCACCTGTGTGTACTCCCCACAGCCTGCTAGGCTGCTGATGAAGCTGCACACCTCCTCCACACTCCACTTGCTGATGTCCTCTGCTGCCCCTGCCTCTTCTCCATCCATGAAAAGACCTCCCATGGCGCCTGTGGGCCCGGCGGGCCGAGAGGAAACAGAAATCATTAGAGACAGAAAGCCCCCTATCCCTGCTTGTGCCTACACAGCGCTCTGTTTTTAACCCTGCCAATTACAGAGTTTGGTAAAGGTCAGCGGCAGGGCTCTTTCCTGGGGGAGGTCTCTCAGCTGGATAGAAACACTGCAGGTAATGAGTTTCAAATGGCTGAGGTTGCTCAAACTCATCTGAGATGGGTGGGGACAAAAACACAAGTTACTTGCCTAATATAACTAGATATTAATTAAGTGTTAAACCTTATGTGCTTCTCTGATATGTTGATATATATTGTATTTTTTTAAGTGATAAGTCTTAAAAAAAAGGGATAGTTCACCCAAAAATGTACATTTTGTCATCATTTACTCACTCTCATGTTGTTCACATTGCAAGTTGTTTCTGTGCAACACTATATATATATATATATATATATATATATATATATATATATATATATATAAGTTATTTAGTGAAAATATTCAGGTTGCTCTTTTTCCATTTGACGAAAGTTTGACTACTTTATTCACAGAAAATCTTCTCAAATATCCTTCATGTTTCCGCACTTCAAACATGGAGTGTTCACAACATCATCTTCTCCTGCTTCATCTACCCCTACTGTAGCACTGCAGTTGCTGTGCTTGTGTTGTATGGTTGTATGCAAAGAAGGAAGTGATTGTGTGTATCATGAACATACCAGATTTAAAAATGCAGAAGGCAAGATTTTCAGTGAACAATAATGTTCATCACATAATAATTTTCTGTAAAGCTGCTTTGAAACAGTACGTGTTGTGAAAAGTGCTATACAAATAAAAATGACAGCATAAACCATATGGCTTCAGAAGACTTGGAATATAACACTTGAGTCGTTTGGAAAACTTCTATGGTGTTTTATGGTACTTTCTTTTATCTTGACAGCTGGTATCGCCATAGACTTACATTTATATAAAAAAGAGAAGCCTGGCCATTCTGGTAAAAACCTTTTTTTATGTTCAACACATGAGGGTCTAGAACATCTGGTATATTGGTCCATTTGCATGTGAACGCCAACATGTTTTTGTATGTGGTGTGTATGTTCAGGTTTAACAAAAATGCCTGTGGAGGGTTTGTCCAGCCTCTCTATGAGTTGGTCACTTCCTCATTAGTAGGCTCATTTCCCATTAAAACGTGCACTGGGCTTGCTTTTTTTGGGCTGTTTTTGTCAGACACACACACACACACACACACACACACACACACACACACACACACACACACACACACACACACACACTCTCTCTCACACTCACTCTCTCTCTCTCTCTGTATCTCTAAGGACAATTAATACTATTTAAGCTCCAGATACCTTGATACAAGTTGAAGAACAGGCACTGGTTGCACTGAGTGTAAGTGTATGTGTTTTTTAAAGGAAAGTTGCAGAGCTGGAATTGGAGGAAAGAAACATGGAAATGAATGCCTTTAAAATAAAGTTTGAGACAGTGGCTGTGTCTAAAAGCAGAAATGTTGCCTTAACAGGCAGTATCCAAAGGTTGGAAGTAAACAAGGTTATTTGCATAACATCCTGTCTATTAAGATGCCTACATCTGGCTGTTTTTAAGGCACCATATGTGCCTATAATATATGCATATATATATATATATATATATATATATATATATATATATATATATATATATAATATATGCATATATGCATATATGCCATAAATCTCACAATAATTTATGTGTGGTTCAGCATTTGGTTGAAAGAATAAAAATGGCCCATTCTTTTTTTTTTTTTTTTTACTTATGACACTTTATTTTTTGCCAAGAAAAAGGCATTTTAGTAACTAAATACTGCTTGGGCATCTCTAAAGCTTACTTGAATTTGTTTTAGAAAATTAAACATTAAGTTATAGTGCCTTGGAAATGGGGCTCGGTGATATAACAAGCTCTATATTTAGAATAATGAAATCCTTGATATTGATGATAGACTTTTGTGTAATATTCAATATATGAAGCCTATGTTCTACATCTAGGTGATCAGGTGCTTGTCTCTAAAAACACAAGCAGTTTGGTAAAGTTATACACACAACTAGCTAACTGAATCGCAGCTTGCTAGCTATCCGCTAATATGATATTGTTGTGTACCGAACAAGATAACACTGACAATGCAATACAGTTGTTGACTGAACACAACAGCAACTCCGACATTAACACCATTACTGTTTATTTAGGTTCTGTTTAGTTAAAAGTTTTTTCATGATCCATAGCGCTGTGACATCTGCTAATTATTTGACATAGGCAAGAAATTCTTTCAATGGACTTAATTACTTTAAGACTTCAGCAATCACATCATATATGGGTTACGTAGCTGACACGCATTGGGCTGAAAGCAGGAAGAACATTTTTGGAAACTTAAAAATGAACGGCCATGAGGAATCAAACGGCCTCTAATGTCGATAAAATTGTGGCGAAAAGAGGACAAACCCTTATGTAGGATTAAATCCTAAACTGAGTATACTTCTTGAACTTCATATTAAAAGGTTGTTTACCTTGTGGAGTTTACTTGTAAACAAACAAGTTATGTTTACATTTATTCTTGCGGTCTAACAAACATGTGGATGTCCTTCCCTATTAATGGTGTGAAATGCATATCTTGATAAATACCGATATCAAACGATATGAAAAAACATATTGTGATAATATTTTTGGACGTATCACCTAGCCCTGCTTAGAAGTCAGTCTGAAACTTTGGGCCATAACTTCATAAACAAAATGCTGCCTGTTAAGCCAGTGACTGACTGGGCAGTGAGGCACTCAGGCAGCTGCCTTGGGTTTCAGACATAGCCAGTTTCTCTAATTGGATGGGAATTGATCTTATCGTGAACATTATAGAGCTGTAAACTCACCAGTGTGGAAGTAAGGGCTGGTGTATGGAAAGGTGAAGGGCAGCATCTGTCCGGGCAGGGTGGGTAGGGGTGGCATAGTTCCTGGTGGCAGGTACTTGGCCTCACTCTTGCTCAGTCCTGATGTGAAGAGGTGGCGGGTTGGTGACTCAGGCCCAGTGGAGCTACAAGGAGCACTGAGCCTGCCTGAACCCTCTCCCAACTCTTTCACCCCTTCATTAGACTTGGTCACATCCTTGCCTTGGCACACATCTGAACTGAGTCCATGTCCATCTGTTTTAGAAGACCTCTCTGGCCTGTCTTCAACCTCTGCATCATTCTCAGAGTATTTAATGTCCTCGTCCTGTCCCTCGTTGTCTTCGTCCCGTGTACATCCCTCCATCTCTTTATTCTCAGATGATCCCCCTTGTTGGTCCCCCCTGAGTGGTCCTCCTTTCCTCAGGCTCTTCCTGTTGCTGAGGTCTTTAGAAGAAGTGCCCGCTGCTGCCCCCTGGTGGTTGAGGGAGAGCAACGGGGTGTTGTTGTGGCGTAAAACCAACATTGCAGCGTTGCGGCGATTTAGCTCCTCTCGAAGTGGGTGGCCTTCTGGGATTTCCTGTAGGCTGCGCAGGGCAGGGTGATCAGCTGGGATCCCGGGATGCAGGCCCAGCGGGTCGACCAGCAGTCGCTGCCTGTGGAGGTTCTCTAACTCCTTCTGCCTCAACAACTCAGCAGACATTTCCAATCTGGGAGGAAAAACTGCAATCAGAGAGGCACTATGCCACTTGGAAATACATTTTTCCTAAGAAAATCTTTTAACTATTGGATAATATCATGAACCAGATCACAGTGTTTGTGTGCATCATCAATCCAGTGTTCCCACACCTTTTGAGGTTTTTAAAAAATATTTTTATATTACATTAACAAAAAAGCTATTTCTACCTGATTAAATGGTTTATAACAAAGAAAACTACAAAAAAACAAATACTCTAAATAGAATTTCTCTTTCCATTGACAAATCCAGGCTTGGAATTTTAAAATTCCTTTATTATCAGGTTTTCCATGACCATAGAAACCCTGTATATCTTACTTCTGGTGAAATACAAACAGTTGCACATTCAACAGAATGCTTATTTACTGTATATTGTGATGTTACATTTCTCTGTGTCAGAAGTGTTGGTCAAAGGCGCGATTCTGTAATAATTAATTACCTAGCAAGGTTCTGTTTACGAAGAATCTCTTGTTGACGTGCAAACATCTCTGCCTGAGCAGGCTGCAGAAAACCATAGCCTATAGGAAAAAACACAGAGAACATTCCATCTTGCAGGACAGGGATATTTTACATATTCATACAAAATAATAAAACTATACTTTAAAAATAAATACATAGACAAGCTAAACTTCTAAATGCATAATGAAAAAAGAAATTTGTTGCACTAATCTCTGTCTTGGCTTGTACTTTTCTAATACATTTCAAACTTTGTATTGCAGCACTTTTCACGTTAAT
Organism: Xyrauchen texanus; assembly: GCF_025860055.1. Taxonomy (NCBI): domain Eukaryota; kingdom Metazoa; phylum Chordata; class Actinopteri; order Cypriniformes; family Catostomidae; genus Xyrauchen; species Xyrauchen texanus. The sequence goes on from NC_068300.1 coordinate 22,241,297, forward strand.
GTCTCCTTAAGGTGAATCTATTATGTTGTATCCTTCCACATTTTATAAGACGCTTTGGATAAAACATGTGATATCTATTTGAAATATAGTGTTTTTGTGCTATATATGTCTATTAGATCTGGGTATTGATACAGATTCCTGATTCGATTCACAAGCTCTCGATTCGATTGGGTATATTTCTGTTACAATGTCCACTTTGATAACATATGAAAGACATTTTCTCTCAGCTAATACTCTTAATTATAAAGGAATCTTCTAGGGAACCCTTCTATGTACAATTTGTTAATATTAATTTTACAAATTATATTTTATTATTAGTTTTTCATCAAATTGGTCACTTTTTAGCCTTCGAAAATGTTCAAATTCAGTCTATTCCATTAATTAATTAATATCTTGAAATTGCAAATATATTATTTTGCATATATATTTTTGTTACGTTTACTGTTTACATGCATAATTTGTACTTTTATTAGTATTTACATTGATATGTAAAACACGTGCTAAATCGGCACTGTCTCTACAGTATAAGACTTTCAGCCAGTGAGCGAGAGGATGTGCATGGTTTCTGTAGCGCATTTATGTGTGATTAGAATTAAATATTTCTTTTTTTATTTTGTTGTTGTTGTATTTAATCAACAACTGACTGTAAAAAAAGGGGGGTATTAAAAGAGATATTCAATGACAAATGGATCCATGGATCTCTTCTTTGGACACAGAATGAGTTTAACCAAACCTTACTCTCAACACGCAGTGAATGGACCTCTCTGCTAATAACTTCTCCACTACCTACTCAATTACTGGTGCGTGCAATCTGAACATTTACCAGCCAGTGGCTAATCAAAGACATTTTTAGTCATATAGCATGAGATTTGGTCACATATGTTAGTGATTTACTTGCATTGTAGAGGGTTGCCACATAAAGTGAGAGATCGATAGAGATTCAGGAATCAATATCGAGATCGTTAAAATGAAGATCAGGATGCATCAGGAAATCGCTTTTAACCCAGCCCTAATATCTAAATTTAATGTACAAACTACATCAGTGGTAACACATTGTGAACTTAAGGGGAACTGACTTCCTCTTAAAATCACACTAACAACAGTTGGTTTAAAGTGATTAAAAATAAAATGGCTGAGAGTTGTGAGAAATACACCCTCTGTTGGGCCCTTGAGCAAGGCCCTTGACCCTATCTGCTCCAGGGGCGCTGTTTCATGGCTGACCCTGCGCTCTGACCCCAGCTTAGTTGGGATATGCGAAAACAACTGCATTTCATTGGCTCTGTACCTGTACTCTGCACAATGACAATAAAGTTGAATCTTATCTTATCTTAAAAGGGTCTTCAGCAAGGGGTCCGCAAATTATTGTTTGATCCACCATTGGCATTTGTAATAATCACTCACTCACACCTGAGCAATAGTGAGAGAGAGGAATATGTATTTTAATAAATTTTTAATTCCACATTATCGACAAGTTCCTTGCACCTGCGCACCAAATCTTAAAGTGTGACTAAACTGAGCTAGCCAGCAGAAGCGCGCAGTGCTGACAAACCATTCACGTGACCACTGCTCATGACACGCTACTCAAACATTACGCACATTAGGTTCAGTGGTGCTACAGTGGAGGCTCGCGTGAGTAAACATGTCTGCCTTTGACAACACTTTTTAGTGTGACCAGGCTGGGTGATCTTTTCAGCAGGGCAGTATTTAATGATTATTTCAATGGCTTTGCAATGTTAACATAATTAAATATGTATATACAATAATATGGTAGCCTACTATACATGTTTTTATAGGTATAAAACAAAACACTCAATTTTATACAATATGTAACGGAGGTCCCGGCTCCATCTTGCTACCAACCAAGGGGTCCTTGGCCTGAAAATGGTTGAAGACCCCTGCTCTAGGATCATTTGTTTGCAGATGTCACTTTCTTTGAAATTTAGTTATCAAATTCCATTCAGTCAATTTTACTTAATTGTTCAAAAGAGTCCAAATACATTTTTGGGCTACTGTATGCTCCAAAAATCTACTGTAAACCAGCATTGATTTTAGAGCCTTTTCTTGTGGAAAATAACCCATAGTCCTTTACATAAACTCCTAGCTTAAGAAAGTTGAATATGAATTTAAAATGAGGGTGTGTTATCTAGCAGAGGTAAAGTTTACCTGGGGCTTGGCAGAGGGCAGAAGGCATGCCCATGAACGGAGGACGCAGGTGAGGTCCAAGAGCGATGTGAGGAGCATTCTGCGGGGACAGCAATGGAGGAGGGTGCGAGATGTCCCTATGTACACACAAAAACACACCATTATTAACCAACTGCTACTGTTCACACATCGACATCTTCCATCACTAGCACTGCAACTGTGCTCAGTGTTTGAATACTGTTGGAACTGGGTGTGTATCTTTGGCAACCTGCTAAATGTCAACATAAAATGCCATTCACTAACCATTTTACTTCCCATTTACTGTACAGTCTTGTATGGTTATGAGGCTTAGGACCTTAATGACCCGTCTCCAATTCAGATTGTGTGGCGCATTATAAAGCACACCATATGGCAATGAAGATCCCATACAATTGTGCAGCTAAAGACCTAAATAATGTATGATTGGGGGAAAATTCCACTTTCTAAACTTAACGTTGTGTCTTCAGTGCCCAAATGCTTAATAAGTGTTATTAGAAAAAATGGTGATGTTTCACATTGGTAAACACTTGACTGTCCCAACGTTTTTGGAACATGTTGCAATCATCTGATTTGAAATTACTGTACAATTAAAAAAACAATGACATTCACAAGAAAAAAAAAACATCATATAATGTGTAGTTTTAGTGCTTTCAATATAGCAAAGGGTGAATATAATTTACAAAGCACACTTTACTGTTTTTCTCATCATTTTCATACTGTCCCAACTTTTTTGGAATTGGGGTTGTATAATATCGTATGGTGCCCTACAAAGGTAAAGCACAGAAATTACGCCAACACTGAAACTGAGAAAAATGGCTTAAAAGTTTTTTGGTTATAAAGTAGATTTTTGAATTCACTGCAATTTGCACATTCTGGTACAGTTATGTGGTGTTATGGTAATACTATGTTCCCTTTCACATGTTATTTTTTATCACTCTTTCCAGTGTATACAAGCCACTATAGCCCCTCATCAGTCCTGTCATGCAGCGGACAGCAGCACTGTTTGTATCCTGGGCCTCCCCACTCCACCTCCACCATCATCTTCTCTCTCTTGCTCCCGCTCTCTCTCCCTCTTGCTCTCCCTTGCTCCGTGGCCCTGCCACTCTGGTAATGAGGCCTGAATGCACAATAAGAGCATGTCATACTCCGACAGCTGGGGCGGCCCCCAGCCTCGCTGGGCTACAGGCTGAAGCACCCACTAATTAACACAGTCCTTCCTCTTCCACCCCAATTCACACACAACCCCCTCCTCTTCCTGTCTCTCTCCACCGTATTCTGCCAATAAAAAGGTGGCGTGTCACGTAGCCTCAATTATATTTTTCTCCTTTTGTACAGGCAGAGAACACAGGCTGTTCGCATACAATGCAGCGACTGCCTTTATTGAGCCCCGGCGGGAGAGAAGGAAAATGTGAGGAGGGGGTAAGCAGGGAAAAGGATAGAGGGAAAAATACTAAGACTCTCCAGGTTGCTGTGAGGAAAGGAGCAGTTAGTGTCGAATACTAGAGGTTAGGTGTTGAAATCCAGGCAGCAGTGTAGCGCCTAAGATCTTTTTAAAACGATAGTTCACCCAAAAATTTTAATTCTGTCATTATTTACTCACCCTATTGTCATTCCAAATCCATATGACTTACTTTCTTCTGTGGAACACAAAAGGAGACATTCTAAAGAATGTAATGGTCGCTTTTCTCCTTGCAATTACAAAGAATGTGGACTGGAGCGTTCAAGCTTCAAAAGGATGCAGAAGTATAACAAAAGCAGCCTATATGAGTTATATTTCAAGTCTTTTGAAACCATACAATAGCTTAGTCTGAGAAATAGATTTAAATTTAGGTTGGTATTCACTGAAAATCTTGACATTCACTGTAGCTTTCTTTGGTGTGTTTATGAGAAAAGTAGAGATATCTGTTTTGTGAACAAATCATTCTTTTGAGTCTGATCTTTTCAATGTATCAGTTAATCGAGTCTGAATGATTCGTTCATAAATCGGACTGATGCAGTATTTGAGTTCAACAATGATTCAGACGCAGTGATAAACAGCTCACTGAAGGAAAATTTTATCAGCGTATAATTACATATTTCTGTCTATTTCTCATACAAAGCTATTGTATGGCTTCCGAGGACTTATAATGTAACTCGTGAGTTATATGGATCACTTTTATGATACTTTAAGTGTGCTTTTGTGTTCTTTATGAAGCTTGAAAGCTTGAGTCCCCATTCTTCATGATTGCATAGCAAAGACCGATTCCATATTTCTCCTTTTGTGTGCCACAGAGGAAAGTAAGTCATACAGATTTACAACAACATGAGAGTTAGTAAATGATGACAGAATTAAAATTGTTGGGTGAAGTATACTTTTAAAACTTTTTACGCCCGATACAAGCCCCTACATTTACCCCCAACACACAACTCAAACATGCATAAATATATATTAAACCTCTTCACACCTAAAGCAGGCGAAAAAAGGGTGATTGGTCTGTACTTGCGACTGAGCACTGTTTGCTCCAGGGAGAGAAAGACCGAGCAGCACAGCAGAACATAAACATATAAACATTCAAAAGTAAAAGGTGAAAAACAAAAGCAACTAAAATCAGGAGAGAGAGAGAGAAGCAATATTTTGCTGTGCTCTACATCATGTGTGTGATGTGATGTGTTTTGCATAATTTCTAAACTAAATAACCCTTGTGTGTGTGTTCATCCTTGAACAAAAACAAAGGTAAAATCTAAAGATAGAGGGAGAGAAATGGAAAGAGGGTGTGTGGGGGGGGGGGGAGAGACATGAAGGGCTGGGAGTGCTCGGGGTGGGGGTCATCGATCGATTGTGCCGCTGTTGAAATTTTAATGCTAATCGTATAACCACTTTCCGCCGGTGCCTCGCACTTCTGTGGCAGCTCCAATTAATCTGGAAGAAGGCAGCGTGTGACCTTGGGGCCATGAGTCGGGCCAGCAGCCCAGCCATGCTTATGTAATTACACTGTGAAGTGTGTAATCACCTGGCTAAATCCCTCAGGCCTCACAATTAGCCTGGGCGGCACTGGCCAGGCCTGCCAAACTCTCCACCGCCCTGCGCGGCCCACAGATGAATAACGGTCAATTAAAGCTGCATGACTGGGGCCGCGAGGCGTCCGCTCGATGGTAATTAGCTGTAATCATGGGGAGACGTGCCCGGCAGACGTGCTTCTCCTTTTATAGGAAGCAATTTTGGAATGAGGCAAGCATTAACCGTTTCATTCTGAGTCTTAAACCCACAGAAAGCGAAAACTAGGACCAACAGAGAAAACAAGGTAAAATAGGGAAATACGGTACGGTGAGTCTATAATTGTATTTAAACATTTGTTTTCATAATAAAATACTAAAAACTATACATTCAATTACATTTATTGAATTTAATTAACTAAATGATGTGCCAAATAATTAATCGTGATTAATCTCATATATCAATATTTACTGAGAAGGGCCCCAAATAAAGATAATTTAGTATATAATATTAAAAATAATGATAATTATACAGTGATAAATAATAATTATTATAATTAAAGCTGCACTCAGTAACTTTTCTCTTTGTGTCATCTTGGACTTACACTGACACCTAGCGGCTTGGATGCAGCATCATTTAAAATCAATAGTTTTCACTTTCAGATGCCATTGTATTCAGTCAGCCATGATTACGTTAATCAATGAGTGAATGTGTCAAATAACAAGACAATAACTGTGATTAAGCAAGTAGTATTCAGCAGGTCATGTGATTCTTACATGGCAGGCCCCATGTGTGGGCCCTCTCCATGTAGAATAAAACAGCTTTTATAAGGTATATGTTTTTATACATATACTGATATGACTGGAGTCTTCATTTTAATGTGAGAGTTCATGATTTCCTACATATATTGCAAAATTACAATGATGTCTTTAGGAGTTAAACGTTTTTGAGTAAAAAAATTACTGAGTGTACCTAAAAGATAATTCATATACATTACATCATATACTGTATATATAGTGTGGGACTAAGCATTTCTACAATACAAAAAGTGGCTTAAAAGTCCAAATATTGTTTGTTTTATTTCCATGTCATTGATTACAAAACCCCATTGTTGACCTTCTTCTATCTGAGCTATTTTTAATTGTAGGTCAGATGGGAACTTTCGTAGCGTCTCACTTTGGTTGCATCTCTAGTCATATGGCTGTGTTTTTAGAACGCTAATGAAGTCAAATGTAGTCTGAAATGTCTTTAATCACAAAAGTGCGTCTGTGGAAGGCTGTGCTGCCTTTGCTAAATTACAAAATTTACGTACGCATTGGGAGCATGATTAATTGTGGTAATTTTAATGCATCATATACTTAATCACACTAAATTAACGCAATAAGTCAATAGCCCTAATTAAAAGCTACACTGTGTAATTTATGCACTACTAGTGGCACCTAACGAAATTGTGATATGACCACGTCCAAACAGGTTTCTCAAATACTCCCTCCATCTACCACTGTTTGGACAAACAGATAATGCCACCCCAAACTCGCAGCACCGCTATAAACTTTCCTAGATAAAAGAACAATGTTTGAGGCTTTACATGACCTAATACACTGTCTATTTACTACGAATAACTGGTGTATTATAAATGTTGTGCCAGTGGTTGGCCCGCTCAGACTTATGAATTGCTTATTTTTAGTTGTCTCTTTGCATTGGTAGGAAGCATTTTAAAGGGATAGTTCACCCAAAAATGAATATTCTGTTGTCATTTACTCATACTCATGTTATTCCAAACCTGTATGATGTGGAACACAAAATTTGTTAGCCTCAGTCACCATTCACTTTCATTGCATCTTTTTTCCATACTATGAAAATGAATGGTGACTGAGGCATTCTGTCTAACATCTCATTTTGTTGTCCATGTCATATGGGTTTGGATCGTTAAGAGGGTGAGTAAATGATGACAGAATTTTCATATGTGGGTGAACTATTACTTTAACATCGAAAAAATTACACATTACAGCTTTTAAAAAGCATGTTAAAATTTTGCTCCATTTATTTCCGGCACATCGACTGCAGTTCAGCTTACCGGCTTAATTACCTCTAAATCTTTGAGAACTGCCTTCGTCCCTCCGCTCTGCCCTGTCTCTCCTTCTCTCTAGCTCTCTCTCTATCTGTCAATCTCTTTAGCTGTCTTGCAACATAGCTGGCAGTAGGGCAAGTCGACGCCACTTGTGTTCGCTCATGTGTGACGACCTGTCAGAGTGGCAGCGACGCCGCTCCCTGCTTGAAAGCAACGGCAGTGTGGAGTGTGCATGTGTGAAGGCGGAGGCAAAGCTCCGAATTGGCCAGACGAGAGAGAGAGAGAGAGAGCGAGCAGAGCGGAGCTGACAGGATGGCCCTTAATGAGACAAGCACGGGGGATTAGCCGCTCGCCACACCGCACCCGCCTCGCCTCGACTCGAGGGTGGAACACATTTGCACAGGACGCACATTAAAATGCATAAGGCTCTTGCTCACCCCCCCACCCCCCCAGACCACTGTCTGTTGCAAGCGCTGCCTCACATGCCAAACACATTAGGATCTGCCTTGCAGATTCCCTAAATGCAATCTGCCATTTAAACCCAGACAAATGGCCGGCTGTGGCTGCAGGACTATTGATCTTGTTAATGATTTGTTTTTAACAATAGCCACTAATGGGCGTCAGATAATCAATTATGAAGAGTCAATACGAAGGTGAGCTAGAGGAATGGTTTCGGCCCACCATTTTAGCCAGGCAGGCTCTCTGTTGATGTTTTATGAGGGGTAAGCAAAGTCAGACAAGAGTCAGTGTTAAAAGCTTATAGCCCATCCAGACCTCCAGGACAGCACTATTGGGAAGCAGCCCATGAGTTGCTAAAGCAATAAGCCATGAAAGGCTGTGCATGACACTGATTTTATCACAAGTAAGGCATGTCCTTAGGCATCACATGAAGTGGAGTGCCTAAACCCCCCTGTTCTTTGGCAAAATCACTGTAACACTTGGACTCCAGTGGCTTATTGCTTTCATAAAACGGTGTCAACATTAATTTAAATAAAATACACCAATGTTCAAAAAAAAACAATGTTCAATAAACAGTTACATTTATAATTAAAAGTGTCCTATTTTTCAATGTTAAAATATCATGTTTATCTCCTATCCCAGCTTAATCAGTGGTGCTTTCAAAACATTCCCGACCAGCCTGACACAGGAAAATTGGCTCAACCAATGGCATGAGTTTTGGCTAGGATTATATGTTTGGCCAAACAATAGCAGATTTTAGAAAACAGCTGTGAAAGCTCCCGTCTCCCATGCCTCCCGACTCATGGTTCACCGCTGTTCTTTTAAATCCAGCATTTTGAACGTGATGCCTCCTCAGCTCCCCGAGGATTATGGGATCGTTAAGTGTTCAGTCGATCCGCACTTCGAAATCTCACCGGAAAAAGTACTATACTGAGTAAATACTGAGGATTCTGACATACTACTCCATTGGCATACTGCTGTATATAGTAGGGAAGTTTGGACATTTGGACGCAGCGTGATTTTACAACATCTTTGAACATGGCCTTTCCAATCAGAATTTAGAGTCTGAAATACTATAAGTCTTAAAAGTTTTGATTTTTTTTTACATTTTCTGAGCACAAAGATTGCAGTAAAACAAAGAGCTAAAGAACAGATGAACAAAAAAAATTATCATGTAGGAGCAAGTGAAAAAAACATACTTTCCTCCCTCCCTCCTTTCACCCACAACCTAGGAAGTGTGCAGGCCTCGTTAACATCACTGGTCCTGTGTGGCTAATTACCACGAGCTGGTGGAGCTGTGGCGGCTGGCTGGTCAAAACTACACGCTGAGCTGCTGACATGATGCTGTGCTGGGCTAGGAACCGAACAGAGTTCCCCCACCCACAAGGGGTGACCCCTCCCAATTCACTTCCTCCCTACTGCCTTGCCTTGCTGGCCCATTATCGATCCTCCAGCTTCCCGCGCCACATAAATAATCGACAAGCAATTACCTGCCTACTCCCACTGGCAGGCTTTGTTTGGAGGCGGAGGGGAGTGCCGCGAGCACCGTGGCCTTGCTGAGATGAGGAGAGGAGGAGGAGGAGGGAGACTGTGGGAGAGGGGGAATGTAGTAGGGAGGGGAACAGCGTGTGTTGTCCTAGCGACCCATTCTGTCCTGAGCACTATAAATGCCTCCTGACAAGATCAAATCGAACAGGGATGCAAAGAGGTCATACCCAGAGGTCATACCCACTGGCACATCACATTAAGTGGATTTTCTAGCCTTTCAATGGCCTTTGCGGCAACTTCCATTTTCCCTCCCTTTTTTCCCTCTTCCGTTATTTTGGTGCATAATTCAGTTTTTTTCTCTTCTTTTTTTTCGGGACACCACCCACTCCAACATCCATGCAGTATTCATTAGAATGGGATGTTGGCTTCATCATTAATGTAAAATATTCATGTTATTTTAAAGCGTAGCATTTTTCCAGTATCCGTGGTCTTAGAGTGTGCCTCAGAGGTTTCCACTCAGCACAGCAGTATTTATCAACAAAAACTCACACACACTAACAGACACACTATGATCCCATTTACATTTACCATTCCCCACAATCACAATATATATATATATATATATATATATATATATATATATATATATATGACACACACACACAATATCTATACCATACCACTGATAAAGTGATAAAGCAACAAGCAATAAATATCTGTTCTATTTAAATTTGACTTAACAAGAGACAAATTACAAAATAAAATGTCAGTCAATTGCTTATTATTTTGCTTTGCACCTGGTAGCTCAACCCACAGTGAAATATAGTTTGCTTCATATAACCACATAAATTACAACACATATATAAAGTGCAACAGTGACTGCCCAAATTTTTAGCAGTCGGAATTCTGGAAGTATTTTCTTTCCCATTCAGTTTCTCCATAAGGATTTCAAATAAATCTTCAATAAAGAATTTGAAGCCATAAGCCAAACCAACCAGCTTAATATTGAGCAAGTGTACATGATTTAAAAAAAAAAAAAAGAGTTACAAATCATATTTAAACGCTCTATTAAACATCACATATGTTCTGATTGGCTGTGATTTTGTTGCACTATTGAGCTTCAGTGATGACAGTAAAAATACTTGATGATGGAAACTTTGTGTTGTGGATAGTTAGGACATGGTCTGAAAACAGTATGCTGTAAAAGTGTACATGATGAAAAATGTGTCAAAGATATTCTATCAGTAAGATTAAGTTTAGATTGTTTGTGTGCATGTGTGTTACCGTTCAGGGAAGTGTGTGTCTCTGTGCTGGGGAAGTCCCTGTTTGCGTCGTTGGCTGGAAGAACTGCCTGCAGTCGGGACGTGGGCCTCCATTCCACCCGGGCTTCTAACGGCAGCCATGGCTTCCTGACGCACACGCAAAAGCTCTGTGAATGGAACGAACAGACAGGTTAAGTCCAGGAACTTGTCCAGGAGTGTCAGCGCCAAATCTGTCAGTCTAACTCAGAACCAACATAGTGAATTCAAAGATTCATTCCAGGAATCATAGACCAGGATGTGTGAGCTGACAAATGGGCAAGACTTTACATTCCACCCAAAAATGTGTCCTTTTAAGTCAATTAGGAAAAGAATACAGCAAAACAGAGCTACTGTTCATAACACTTAGGGCCCTTTTTCATTTGGCTTCATTGTTAATAAAGTAATGAAGGGACGAATATGAGTGCAAATATGCAGTATATTGTTCATGGTAATTCGACATGAAATTGTTGATTTGTTGGTAATGATAATATGGAAAAATAGAGCCATAATGGACTATATAAGACAGAAAAGTAACTTATTACAATAAAACTAGATTTGTACATTTTTGAAGAAATGAAGAAAATGTAGTTACTGTAGATGCATGGGCTTTGCTGTGTGGCTGCTAAGGTGTTCTGAGTGGTTTTTAGTGCATTGCGATGCCGTTGATAGGGTGGTTACTAGATGGCTGCTTACACACCAAAGTCAAAAGAGCTGCCCCAAGTCTCTATCATATTCTGGTCCCTAAAGTAGATATGGCTCGGGTTCCTCCTTCTATGGTCTAAGTTTTTTTCCACCAGTTTTAACACCACTAGGCAAAAATTGTCTGATTACATAGAAAAGAATTAGCAATCCACTCCTCACCAAGCCACATGACTCAAGGTATCATTTGTGTCCATTCTACAGATTATCGATTATTGATCGGCATGTTATATTATCAATACATATTTAAGGCATCTATATATTAACATCAGCCGGCATTTAAATTAGAAGCCTAATTTGAAAGCTTTCAATTCACTGCCAGTTGCATTTCACTCAGTGTAGTCTAAAGTAATAGCTTTGGGAGGCCACAAGGTCTGCTGATGGCAGTCCAAAGTTACAAAGGATTTAGTACTTCTTCAATAATGAACAAAGTGACATTGATGAGTTTGCAGGTTAGTGTATGAAACTGGTGTAACTGTGACATGTCAACAAATGTCAACAATTATTATGCAATTTCTCTGTATGTAGCATTGAATTGGTCTTCCTTTCAAGTTGTCAAACCCTGAAAAGACACACTTGTAACTAAAAATACATACATTGTGTAGGCTCTATGAAAGATACTTATACACAATATATCATCCAGTAATGACTAGAGTAATAATCAATGTTTTTTGATTATGATTACACTTGAATTAAATTGAAAACTATGAGATTAGCTCCGTGGCACAGCAGAATTTTTAACAGCCTCCAGAGATGTTGATCCTGTGGTGTGTGTGTGCATATCTTCGTAGAAAATAAATGTTTTGCTAAATGTTTTAGAACAAGCTATGATGTTCGACAGACACGTCCGGTGCGCAACCCATTTTAACTAACCCTGCCACTGACACTTTACCAAAGTTGTGTTGAGAAATATGTTTGAAAAGACAAAGGCAATAGTGCAACGAGCAGCCCTATTTACAGTATATCTTTAAAAATAAGGAACATCTTCTAATTATCGATACGTGACAAAGGCATCGATCCCAAACCTACTTGGCAAGCACCACAAATAAAAGCCAATAAACTAAAATAAAGCCAAAAATCTACCTTACAGGAATAGATTATGTTTAGTGTGTGTTTGAGATAACATGTTTTCTCTGTGACTAAAATGTAAATGAGCCACTGGTCTCCTCCTTGATCCTGTGATTTCTGACTAGCCCATTCAATCTCCCAACATTACCAGACTAACAGTGTCACAACAGGAAGCACACTCTCTAATGAAAGGGTGTTAAATAGAAAATCCATCCAGCATGCTTCTCTCTCTTCCTCTCCCTCGCTCTCATCTCTCCCTCGCTCTCTCCTCTGGCCCTTTTTAATTAGACGTATCCCCCGGGAGCTGGCGGCCATTTCCGAGGCCGGCGTGTGGGCCTGAGTGATCGGGTCGGAGGCACCACGACAGATATTAATGTTTACAGCCCCGCTGTATTGATCTGTTTATTGCACTGCCCTGCAGGGGCCCGGACTGACAGCGGACAAACATCTAACAAACCGTGAGAGGGAATAAAATGAGAGAATGAAAAAAATGAGAGAATAAAAAAAGGAAGAATCTACACCATGGAAAATCAAAAATGCTGCTTGTTTGGTCACATTCTCATTCCAGATGACCAGAGAAATTAGCAGTCTGTCCACAGACATGATACTGTATTATAAAACAGTACACAAAAAAAACCTTAAAGCAGCCCTGAAGCACCTTTTCTCAGGTCTACTCTATTCCTGTTTGGTGCCCAGGGATGAATTATTCTCTTTTACCCGCACCACAGTAAGTTTGCACAGACTCACCTGGGGCTGCACATACTGTATGAGCACACCACTCATCCAAAGAGTGACATCTTGACACCCGTGTTACTGTTTCCCACCCACTCACCTTTCATCCACTGTCACACCCTGGATTTGCAGAGTCAGTGTTCATGTGGAATCCTTAAACTAATGTTCCCGGTTTAAAACAAATCAAGCTCAATTAAAAGAATTTATAGCATTATGTTGATAACCACAAAAATACTTTTGACTCACCCTTTGTTTATATAAAAAAAGTAAAAATCACAGTTACAGGCACTTACAATGGGAGTGAATGGGGACAGTCCATTAACACTAAAATATAGACTGTTTCAAAAGTAGGTCACAAGAAAAAACATTTTGTGTGTTAACATGACTGTAGTGCAATAAATTCCGTAAATAAAAATCTGTTAGGGATGAAGCCGAATATGCTATTTGGAAAGGCATGAATAATGACTTCAAAATGAACAACAGATTCATCTGAATATTATAAAAAATATTCATATGACAGATTACACAAGGCACAAGGACAAAGCGACATTTTAAATAAATGTAAACAAAATTACAAAGAATTTATGAATCTATGCAGCCAATATTTCTAAAGTGAAAACCTTATGAATGAAAATGCTCACGTTGTGATTTCAGATCCGATCTCTCGACTCACTTTGCGGTCTCTGTTAATTGTGCACATCTGGAGCTTGTCAAGTGTAACATTAAGACATAGACATTCCACTTCTTGAAATGTCTATGTTAATGTATCACACGATTCACACGTAATTCCTAGGTATTTATTTATAGCCTAAACCCGAGTGTGATGTTAAATTCCTGATCTGAAGTGATGATTTCCCATCGGAGCTCGTCTATCCGTCTTTTAAAGTTTACCACATTTATGTATGCATCAGCAATAAAGGAAATTATCTGGTTAAGACTTTATTCCGGAGAAAGTTAAAATGCTCCATAAAGGTTTAAATGCTCCATAGAGAATTCACTTTTGGAAAATTAAGAAACTGAAACATGCTCCATCTTTTTTCTTCTTTTAACTGTGCTACACTGTAAGGTGCTATATAAATTTAACATTAGTATTATTAGGGGTTCAAGCACAAAGTGCTAGAAACCCTATTGTTTTTGCTCAGAATTTTTTTATTATTATTTTTTTGCTTTAAAACTGATTGTGGAGTCCAAACCGTAAAGCGTAGAGACATGAAACTTGGTCGGAAGGTAGTACTCACTGTCAATACCAATAAGTACTCAATATCAATAATTATTAAAAAGTTTGAACTTTCAATTCACGTTAGCTACAATATGCGAAAACACAGGAAGTAGGCATGGCCACTTTTACGTAAATGGCTATAACTCTTGAATGAAATGAGATATCTTCACTAAACTAGACATACTTATGTATGGGCTCTGTGCAGTTTTGCCACTTGGTGGCGTATAACAAGGAAACTGGAACTATGGAACCGTTGGTCGGATTGACTTCAAACTTTGCATACAGTGTCTTTGTCTCAGGTGCCATTAATGTCTATGAGGACATTTCCGTATGTTTAAAAACATGGCCGCCATCGGTCAATAAGCTTTTAGCAGCTATTTGGCATGGTTAACAAAGATCAATTGAAATGAAACTAGGTGGACCTATTTGACTCTTGGCCTAAGTGGTTGATAAAATCAGCCACTGGATGGCGCTATCATGAATTTTGTGCATAGTAACGGTTGTATATAACGCAGTGTTTTAAAAAACACAAGCAATTCATATATGTCACACCATTCATTAAATATCTGAGACTTCGTCAACATCTTTTGCTAATTAGTCCTAGGTTTTTTGCTCAATCCCAACAAAATAATTGCCACAAGAATCTCTGGAGTCTATTTATAGATAATTATTAAAAAAAAAATCGATTTTACGTGTCGACGGCATGCAAAACATTAGTTGACTTAGCCATTGCTACTTAAATAGTTATAACACTTAAACTAAATTAGATATTGTCATGAAATTTGGCACACTTATGTAAGGGCTCATTCTGAGAACAAACATACAAAGAAATGGTGGCACTATAACAATGACAAAATTTTAAATTGTATGTAACAATGTTACCACTTTTCTGATTGAGTTGATATTTTGTATGCATTTTGTGCAATGCCTTTGTTGCATAATGTACGAGAAATGCCTATTATGGTCCAGAACATGGGCTTAAAGGCCCTACAGTGCTTGAACCCCTATAATTGCTGCTTGCAGCTATATTTATTATTATTATTTAACTAAATAATGTTCCATCCATCCATCCATCATCAACCGCTTATCCTGTGTACAGGGTCACGGGGGGCTGGAGCCTATCCCAGCTAACATTGGGCGAAAGGCAGGGGACACTCTGGACAGGTCGCCAGTCCATCGCAGACTAAATAATGTTGTCTTATAAAATTTATGATGATTTACGGGACATGCACCTGTTTGTAGACTATATTGATTTTATTTTCATTTCTTTTAATGTTTGAATTTGTATTTATTATTCACTGCACAAATGTGTGCTTGACATTTCACATTTTGCCTGACATCTCCTGCTTCCTGAATATTGTTTTCATACATGCACAGATAATGCACAGTTTCATGCAGATATTAATATCAGAAATACCAGGAGAAACCACAGTTAACAAAATATTCCACAATTAATGTAGCAAAATACAAAATAGTAGTTTTTTAATAATGGTTGTATAATAACAATAATTATTATTAGGTTATTATTATGAAAATGCATATACAAAGCATATTTTATTAAAAGAAACTATAAATGTTAGAGTAATATTTAAAATTACATTTAGTTTTGACACACCCAGTTCTATCCAAATACAGATACAGATAATTTTGTCATATGAACAGATACAGATACAAATACAAATACAGATGATGGCTTCGCTGCACACCCCTTCTATCTGTATAAAGTTATATCCAATAGTGTGATTACAGTTTTTTTTAAGTTTAATAGGATTTGCAATGTAGGATTTCACCTAGTAGATCACCTAATGTAAAAAAAAATTAAAAGCTGTTTAAAAGCAGTAGCTTAAAGAACATAAACATAACACTGCACTTTTATCAACAGCTGTTTGCTAAAAATGGCTTGCCATTAACACGTTCACTAATATTTCTTCACTCAAAAATAACTTGCATCCATATATAATTAACACCCAAGTTTCTTGTTTACAGACACCAAACAGTTGCTATCACTATTCCAACCATTGTGCATTCAAGAGTGACTCCTGTATTTTGTACACACAGGACTATAATTTAAGGGATTGACTCCTGCATTTAAATGCAGTTGTTACTCTTTGAGAGGTTCTGTATGGCACAACAGGTCTGCGTGTGCCAGGAGCCTATAACAGGTGCAGAACTAATTGGGAATTCTTGCAGGCTGTCATGGTGGTGTTAAAGTGGAGGTCAGATCCAAGAGCAGTGGTCTTTGGAGTGGAAGGCAATATGTTTTCCTTTTTCCTGAGTTTTGGTTTTTAACAAAAATTCCCTACCATTCCTTTAATCAAGCAAGACAAGAGGGATGAGGTGAGTGTTTGTGTGTTTTAGGTTAGCATTTTTAGAGAGCATTTTTAGGTTACAAGCTGTTAATTACAAGGGTATTATGCTATTAATGTGGTTTATGAGGACATTTCTTGTGTCCCCATAATTTACATCACTTAAAAAACATACTAAACTATGTTTTATTGAAAATGTAAAAATGCAGAAAGTTTTTTGTGAGGTTTAGTTTTAGAGTATAGAATCTATAGTTCATACAGTATAAAAATCATTATGTCTATGGAGAGTCCTCATTATGATAGCTGCACCAACATGTGTGTGTTGAAGTTCCTAGCAACCGCATGGCCATAGCTAAAGGTGCACAACACCTTATAGCCCCCCCTACAAATGCACACGACACACAAACCTATCCATGCTTCTTTCTCAGCCCTTTCATTTCAGGGCCTCCACTTCAAACACATGAAAGGATGCTCTGCAGGGATCCAGGCGAGAAAGAATGAGGGAGGAAAGAAAGAGAGAATATAAAAGCAGGGCTGCACATGGAGAGTTCTGGAGAAGTGTGTGCATATGTCTGGGGGGGATTGGTCAGAGAGGCCCGGCCCTACTCTCTGCCTATGTCAAGGGGCCATTGAAGCCTCTACTGTATAGAACCCAGCACTGCATCAACACTTCCAGACACACTTCAGAGGCACGCACGAGGGGGTAGGGTGGGCTGAGTGTTGGGGTATAAAGGAGGAGGCATAAGCAAGGTGCAGAGATAAGAAAAAAAGGAGCCGGAAAGAAAGAATGTATCTCAAAGGAGAGAGAGAAAGGGAGAGGATGTGATGGAGGCACGTGGTGGAAGAGAAGAGAGGTAGAAACACAGCTGGGGTTGACGCTTCACTGCACCAGAGAGGTTTTGCTGAATACTCACTCCCATAAAGTCTAAAGCAGCTCTGTGTGTGACATGGAGCTGAAGAACAACAACATAAAACAAAAAACCCAAACTGGAACATAAATTAAAAGCAACTTGAGGACAAAGGAAAAAAAATAGTAAAGTATGAGGGAGTAAGAAGGGAATTCTTGGGACAGACAGACAAGCGGAAACAAATTTGTCATGACGTGAAAATCCGCCTGGAGAATATCAGCATCTAAGGGCTAAAGAAAAGTATAAGAAAGGTTAAAAAAAGGTAAAAGCTTTAAAAAAAGAAACAATGGAAAAAAAAGAAACTTTGCAGATCCATAAAGTAGACCAGTGGTTTTCAACTGGTGGGTCTATTCTGAGAGGGTTGTGGATAGCACAGAAAAACTATACTAAATGCAAAATATTGTGAATAGTTATGAGAGAAAAATAAACAGGCTTCTTAGCTTTGAACAAGCAAAGGAAATGCTTCCCATATATTTGTTGTTGAAGTCAATGGTTGTGCGTTCCAGTGAAACTCATTTCACAAACAAACTCATTTCACATTCACAAACTTAAGCAGTAATTTGTTGCCAAGTCACTTGGTAGAAACTAGACAAATTAGGCAGATGCCAACATGCGCAGGGTGCCTGATATCCCCTCATCCATTAACAAAATTATGCAAGTAAAAAAATACAAACCAGATCAAATACGATTTAATTTGCATCAAGGACAAACATAGCTTGTCTTAACCACAATTTGTCTGAAGCATTGAATTATTTGCTGCTGCAAGCATGAAACCATTTAATTCAAGATACATTTAGAGACCAAAATTGTTAATGTATTATTAATAAATTAGCTAAATGTTTTCCCTTTGCAGTTCATTTAATGTTCATTTTAAATGTTTTAATGTTTGATTTTACTTTGTTTACTTGTGTTCGAGAACAATTTTGGTACTGTCTTGGGTTGCCTTGATGTCCAATGTAAATCTGGGTCATGAAGCAAAACCAGTTGAAAACCACTGCAGTAGATCACTGGGTGAAAAGGTGAGAGTCGTATCTGGCTCATCAAAGTCCTGGCAGCCAGACATTGTTGGCAGTGGCTGACTGGCATGGCCTTATCGCAGGCTTATGAGCTCAGCATGCAAGGGCAAGCAAGCACATTTGCATTCCTCAGGGGAAGAACAACACCTTGGCCTGGTGAGTCTGTTTTCAATAGTAACCATTAGGAAACAATACACCTGACATTTTTTTCAGAAATCTGGGTGAGGAGCCTATGGTGACCCTGCAAATCATGTAGCTTCTGTGTTTACCATAGAGGATAAACGCAAAATCTTTTCTTTACAGATTCAAATTCCTTTTCACAAATAACCACACCTTTTTTTTTTGGAGGGTGGTTGTGATGGATATGGGGAGAAGAGATAGAGTGAGGTAGGAAGTAGAGCTGGAAAGCGAAAGCAAGAGAAAATTATGAGATGAGAGGAAGATGTGACAGATTTGGAAAGGGAATTGACACCCCGGCAAGCTGTGTGCATATTTGTCTACAACGTGCCAAAAACAGGGATCTATTAGGTGGAGGTGACAGAGAGCGCAACACTGCTGTCATAAAATACCAGACACGAACAGCACATAAAGTGGCACTAATTTCTTACAGATGTAGGAGAGGGGCAATTAAATATTTGATTGTGTTCACCCCTTGGATTTGCAAGCAGCAATTAAGAAGCATTAACAATCAAATAAAATTTAAGTCATATGCTCTTAGAATGTGAGATTGATTACATTTATGCTACTGAAAAAAAGCCATAAAAGCTGCAGGCAATTAATGTTTTCTGAGTGAAAAAATTCTAAAAAGCATTGGGGCACAGTTAAGATGTAACCAAACATATAAAATAATGTTTACTTTAGATTTCAGTTTTCAAAACGTTTTTTCTTTTTCATCACTTCTGTTAATGTAACCACTGTTCGTCATCAATGACCATATATTTGAAAAAGAAAGAAAAAAAGAGAAAAGGTGCAGATTCCATGGTGTTGGTAATATAGAGGTTTGGCTTGCAGCCAATCACAGGGCCAAATCGATCCAGTCAACCTCAGGGCCCAATGGCAGTGTTATTTACTACTGTGTGTGGCAGTAGTCGCAGATCACCCACTCTGACATCCTACTGTTGGGTGGGCTGAGACCACAGATAGAATTGTCAGTATTCTCTGCAGTAGAGTTTGAGCTGTTTGTGTGGTATCAAGGAATAAGACAACATGGCCAATTAGAGTTGGTACAGAAACAGGCTTGCATACACACACACTCACCATGGCTTGGGACACCCATGTTGTTAGCCAGCTGGTACAGGCGCTGCTGCTGCTCCTCGTAAGTGCCATGCTCATTCAGAGCTGACATCATGCGTCTGTAGTGCTCCTCGGGGGTCATGTGACTGCCCAGCTCCAGCGCAGGCGTGTGAGAGTTCTCTGCGTGACGAGAAGAACCAAAATTAAATCAGTTGTTCCAAAAAACTACCTCTGAGTAAGCTTGTAAATTATTGTGCGAGTGTTGTAATTACAATACAGGAGTACATGCAGGGTTGAAAAATTAAACAAAGGTTTAAAAAAGGGTAAAAAAAAAAACACTCAAGTGAGAAAAAATGGCTTTGCCATGTAAATAAAATGAAGTTAGTTCTGTCAGTTTGATCAGTAATTTCTAAGGAACTGCAACGAATTGTAACAACAATAGACTAACACTCACTCAGTGATTCAAAGACACACAAACCAAGGCCAAAGTATACTTTGGTTTTCCGTGTACTAGCACAGTAAAGGCAAACTGTCAGCGTGCAGCCTAGTTTTTCTAGACACGTGGACGGTCCACGTTTTGCATGTCATTGGTGCATGCACCTGACATTTACTGTGCTGAAAGACTATAACAAAGTAGTCGTAGTGCGTATGCGGCAAATCCGACCATTTGGGTTCATGGTCAAAAGAGTATACTTTGAAAGGCTGAGCTCTCGACCATGCATGTGATGGAAAAGAACACGGAAAAACGAATCATAATCTAGCCTTAAAAAAGACATCTGTCGCGACACTAACAACTTTTACCGCAGCAGAAAATGTACCATCCATCCATCCATCCATCCATCCATCCATCGTCAACCGCTTATCCTGTGTACAGGGTCGCGGGGGGCTGGAGCCTATCCCAGCTAACATTGGGCGAAAGGCGGGGGACACCCTGGACAGGTCGCCAGTCCATCGCAGGGCAGAAAATGTACCATCAAAAGTTTTTCTAGGACGACTAATGGTTTTTTCTCCCAGAATTACATGCAGCAACACATACTGTATACATGGAATATTTGTTACAATAAACCGATGCACCGATGTATCGGTTGCCGATATTTATCAGCAAATTATTGACGAGATCTTTTTATTAATTTGTTGGGATATTCTCCCCTTTTTCTCCAAAATTTGGTATCCCCAATGCACTCTAGGTCCTTGTGGTGGCGTAGTGACTCGCCTCAATCCGGGTGGCTGAGGTTGAATCTCAGTTGCCTCTGCGTCAAAGACGTCAGTCCTCTCATCTTATCACATGGCTTGTTGAGCATGTTACCGCAGAGACATAGCGAATGTAGAGGCTTCCCTCTATTCTCTGCGGCATCCACGCACAACTCACCACGCACCCCAATGAGAGTGAGAATCACACATTATAGCGACCACAAGGAGGTAAAACCATCGTGACTCTACCCACCCTAGCAACCAGGCCAATTGATTGAATGAACTCCAAAGAACATAATGTAATTTCTCATTCTTATGTTAATGTGGAAAACATCAAAATGCTATGAAACCAGCAGACTTCAGTAACATATCTGACAAAAAATTTCATATCGGTGCATTCCTAATTAAACCACCATAATGATGTATTAGGAACAAAAAAATACTTCTGTGCAGTATCACCGAGAGAAGAGACTAGCTTGTGCATAATGTTGCAAGTGACACAATGGCCTGCACTATTTTGTACTATTATACAAGGAAAAACAACAAAATAATCTCATTGTCATAAATAAATGCAAAAATACAGTTTTATGGCCAGTATGATATATTTCTGGCTGGACAATTTACAAAATTTACATACCATTGGCAAGTGAGTACATTTTGGACTCTGAGTGTCTGAGTATGAACGAGTGAGTGAGTGAGGTGAGTGAGTGAGTGAGTGAGTGAGTGAGTGAGTGAAAGAGAGGGGTATGTGTGGTTCTCTTTTGGAGCAGGTGGTACACAGGGCAGTAACTCAAGCCAGCACATGGGGAAAGACTCTTGGGGTAGAGAGGGGTGGAGGAAGAGAGGTGGAAGGGGGGGATATTTTACCCTCCTCATTGAAACCTGAGCCTGGCCCCAGGCAGGCGAACAGGAGCAGTGCGGCCCAGCGCAGGGGATCAGGGGGAGTGTGTTCTGCCAAACGACAGATAATACACTCGAGAGGCTTCAGGTGTGTGTGCTCAAGTGTATGATGTTTTGAGGCACTGTATGTACAATTGTGTTGTACGTGCGTTTGTTTAAGCTAGCTCATGTAATGTACACAAGTGTTGTGTGCATACCTGTTTACGTTTTGACAATAGCAGAGAATAACTTGATTTGCTGTCTTTTTTGAATAAGCTGATTTTTGGTAGTTATTAGCATATTGGTGTTCATGTAAGCGCACTCAATATTTCTGTAAAAAAAAAAATCAAGCTTTCAAGCAAAAGCGAGTAAGCAAAGGTATACATATTCAAAATTAAGAATTACAAGACAGTGCTTTGGCAGAGGGATTTTCAGTGAATAACGATCATCTGTTCAGCACACAAAGCTAATCAATGACTTCAGAAGACTTGGAATTTAGCACACAAGTCATATACATTTATTGTGCTTTTGTGGTGATTTTTTACAATAATTTTTGTAGCTTGACAGCCTCAGTCCTCATTATATCATTGCATGTAAAAGAGCGACCAAGACATTCTGTTGTAGAAATTGTCCCTAGAAGTGAGCTAAACCTGATAAAACTTCGCTTTGGGGACATTCTGAGTTTTTAAAAACAATATATAAATAAAGCATATTCTGTTTTTAATTCTAAATGCAAAAAGTTTCCTTTTAAGGGTAGGGTTAGGGTTAGTCAGTAGTCAATATAATTACCTTTATATAAAAACAATAGAAGTCAGTGGCATTTTCTACAAGTCTATAGTAAGTCCATGGTCAGTATGATTTCCCCTTAAAAGGTGCATTCACTGCTACAGGAGACATGAAGGTATCTGCAGTTTAAAGCTGCTTGTCTTACTGCCTGTATCACTGAACAGTTTGTGTTAAGTCCAGCTTTTGCAGTTTTTCTGTCTGCTTTAGTCATTAAAGGTAATACCTGCCCTGAGATCAGTGCTGACCTCCAGCTGTGCGTACAGTATATGTGTGCAAGTATTTGTACTTTTGTGTGCAATTTATGTGGTTATGTGTGTGTGTTTGTGCAAGTTTGGGAGGTAAGACCTTAGACAGCAGCAGCTGCTGCTGAGCTCTCAAACAACACATACATGCACACAAATCCACGGACATTCGACACATTGTTATGTTGTTTGGGTGTGGTGTGGTGGTGGATCACAGACATGCAGACATAAGGCATAAGATCAGCGGTGTTCCAAAGCCATGCTAATCCACAGCGGGTGACCGACTGAAGCCAACTGTAATTTACAGCGTTAAAACACACATAACACTGATTTATCGTTCTCAGTGCAGAAGTCATGCTGTTTGGCTACATAGTGATGAGTGAGCAGGTAAAGCTTCAAAATAAAACACAGTCCAAACAACAGAGAGCTCAGATGCCTAATCGTGGTTTCCTAAATAAGTTTAATTTCTCTAAATGAGCACACACAGCAGGCGTTGAACGTCCTTTTCAGGATACGTCTTTTTAAAGATGCCCTTCCGCCTCTGTGTAGTTCCTGGAAGCGGTTGATATCTCTCTGCTCCTGACAGTCATAGACGCTGCCCCATGTGTCTGGGCTTTCCTTCCTAAAAAGGAATGCCACTCCAGCCGCCCCCACATCGCTCCTTCTTCCCACGGGATTGAGGATGACCAGGCTAGCGATGGAGGCGATTTGGGGATGGCAGTGGGCTCGGTTTTGCCAGGTAAATCTCCACGAACCACCTGCCCCCCGACATGCTTGTTGACTTCCTTCCGTGCTCAAGTTGAGAGCAGCTCGCCTCAAGGCCAGTCTGACTACTCCTCGGACCCGCCGAGCTGGATGAGGAATTCACTGCTGCATCTGAGAGTGTCCGGCTTCTGATGTGGAAGACTCGACTGGGCTGCCACCTTTGGGTCAGCCCGCCCAGTCTGAGGCTGATGCCCAGATGGCCAACATGCTTGCCCGGTCTGCCGTGAGTGTGGGGTTGGACTGGAACCCTCTGTCCTCCCCGCAGCCCTCACAGCTAGAAGATTGGTTCCTCGTGTCCGAGCTAACCCCCCCCGCCCCCGCCACAGTACCCACATTCTCAATAAAAGAGCTACTTCCACGTTCTCATGGTCATCTGGCCCACAAATGCCATTCTCACAACAACCTGGCACCAAACATCGGCACCCCGGACACGGACACCTCACCACCGGACCCACGCTCTCATCACATGTCGCAACTCGTTCGTCATCTCCTCCTTTGGAGTCAGCCGTGCCACTCATATCTCGGGCAACCACAACAAGGCTGCGAATGCGCTGTCGTGACAGGGCACGCTCAGTGGAGAGCGCTCATCAGGGAATGGAGGTTAGTAAGCTAGATGTTTTGTGCAGTTCTGGGTGAAGGTGAGTGTGTTTAGTTTAAAGTCCCTGTAAAATTTTGCTGCTTTTAGTCTATATTTATTCCCTTTAAGGTCATCAATATGCTAGTGTACTTCTAAATGCTGACAAAATTCATTTTCAGAAGATCTAAGCATTTAAATGCTTATATCTTTTTTAGAAAATTTCATGACAACACTAAGCATCTTAACCCTTGGGGTCTGAGGGTGTTTTGGGCCCTGGAGACGTTTTGACATGCCTTGACGTTTGTGCTTTTTTCAGTTGCTTAAAAACATATTAATGTCTAAAGTCTGATAACACTGTATTCAGCACAAACTGGGCTACAATAATATGTGAGCAACATGTATGTTTGTATTTTTGAGAAAATAACGTTTATGCGTGGTTTTTGAAAAAACAAAATTTTTAAGTCATTGAAATAAGGCCATATAACACATACTAAACATTTGTCCACAAGACTTTTGAGAACTGGATCTTGTAGCCTAGAGTTTTTGCTACAAAATGATATGAAAACCATCTTGATCACTCATTCATACAAAACAATATACTAATTTAACTTTTGTAAGACAATTTTTGTGTTAGAAAGGTCATATGCAAGGAGGCGTGAACTATCATGAATATTGAGGTGATTCACACCTGAAGAGACAAAAGACCCCTGTGCCTATCACTGAGGAATGTGACAGAAAGAGAATGAATGTGAGGAGACTTAATGATCAAAATCAAGTTTTAAGTTAAAAGAATTAATCTGACTATACATTTTCTTTACATAAAGACTTTACTTAATTTTAGACCTACACTACCATTTAAAAGAAGTCTCTTCTGCTCACCAAGGCTGCATTTATTTGATCCAAAATACAGTAAAAACATTGTGTGAACTCTTTTTACAATTTAAAAGAACAGTTTTCTATTTGAATATATTGTAAAATGCTATTTGTGATCAAAGCTGAATTTTCAGCATCATAACTGCAGTCTTCAGTTTCACATGATACTTCAGAAATCATTATAAGATGGTGATTTTCTAATATGGGCATATTTAAAGTGCATTTTACTCATTTACACCAGAACAGATATTTGCAAGCACAAGCATTGATGATGATGAGGCAGCATAAACACTAAATAAAATATATTCTAAACATTCATATAATTTTATATCATATTACATATCATATTTATATCATACATCATACAATTTAAATACCTTCTTTAGCCAAACAGCATTTAAATGTAACTAAACTTGCTTATTAGGAGTCATATTTCAAATGTAATAATGAAAACTAAATGACTTACTCATCCGAAATTGTATCCTCGGCTGGATCAAGTCACTCTTCAAAATACAAACGTTCATCGGAGGCCTGCTCTTCTTTTGATTAAAATGTTAACGCTTCCTTACTATACAGGAGTGTCCTCGCCTGTGTATCGTTACAAACGCGCAGAAAAGTGAATGACTTTGTTTTTAAGGCACAGTTGGGGGCTTTTACCATTTGCCTTGATCGCTTCAGCACATTAGCGTATGAATGGCACCCTCTGCAGGTGGGTGGGATCACATTACCTATAATTAGATGAACCAGTAAACAATGTACATCGCTTTGTTTCATACAGATTACATTGCAGGAGAATATTTGTTTTAAATTTTAATTGTTTTATTTAGACATATGTTTCATGTTTGTGTGATAAGTATTTGCAGAGTTTCATTTCATTTTTTTTATGTGTTTCAGAAATATGCTCGTGAACACAGAGACTGCTGAAAGCTTACCCTTTTTATTTTCTTTATTTTACAAAAGCACAAGGTTTTGTTGTTATTTTGAGTGTACACAAATAAAAGTAGACCCTTTATAGTCTCTAATGATGTCTTACACTTATCTGTATGCCCCAAAATTACGGATTATTTTAAATAGTTTCTACTGTAATGCCGAAAATATCCAGCAGGACGTGCCGGCGCGTCCGTCGCCCCTAGAGGGTTCACAACGTTGTCCGATCAAATGCTTTCTATAACACGAACACTCCCTCCCCCAGTGTATCTGGCTGTGTTCTAACTGGCGCTGATCATGCCTTTGCAGGGTACTTTGTAAGAAGCCCAATCCATGCTGTAGGGTCAATTCCAAACAGATTTTCCAATAAGAATCACTTTAAAATTTGTTTTTACTTATCACTGTCACCTTTCAGCCTTCTGAAGTTCTCACAGTGGAGTGTAATTGTCTTTGTATAGAATAATGCATAGGAATGATGACTTGTAAATAAGACACGCTGACACTGAAGCTGGACGAAAGGAAACTCGATGGAGTTTATTAATATTTTTCTGCAGGAGGTTTCTTGGATATATCGTTTGAGTAAGTTTTTTTTCTTTATGCTTAGTGTATTGTGATTCAAAATGTGGACAATGTATCTTCTACTCGCTTGTTTCACATTCATCTGTATTTGCACAATGGCTCCAGCCTTGTCCTAACATAAAGTCTTTGCCCTAAATTTCATAAGTCATTTCATTTGGAAATATGTCACAACACATTAATAAAGTTGTAACTTTGTTTTTATGGTGACTTTAAGGGTTGTGGGTCTCTGTTTCAAGTGTCATCTCAGTCACAGCCTCAGTGAACCAGTAGGCACCCAAGCAAGACAGCAAGTCAAGTCTCAGCAACACTTTCCGTTTATTGATTTCCAACTCTTACAACACCTCGTAAACACCAAGAACTCCCCCTTTCTGAGTGATGTTGGGCAAACATGGAGGTGAATTATCATGCAGTGGAAGTGAGAAGCACAGAATTATTTCTTTTTTTTTAAAGATCAAATGTGTAATTTCTGCTTCACCAAACCGAATTGCAAAACAAATTTTCCTTACACATATTGTGGCAGTCCTGAGGTGAAGTGTCCATTGTGTGGCTCTAATAGTGAGTAAAGGTTTCTCCCAAAAGCATGGGTTTTTTAAGGTTATTGCTATCAAGTTTTAAATCATCAAAACAAACCTTCCTATCCTATAATACCACCCACAGCCACTAGCTGGACACTACTCTGGCATGATGTAAGAGGGCAACGGATGCCGTGCGCACATGTGGTTTGTTTTCAAATAAGTGCAAGAAAATATCGGTCTTGTCTGTGATTTGGTGAAAAATTCTGCTGTATAGCAGGTGTATAGCAGGCTAAAAAGGCTCTTGAAATAGTTATTTTCTCAAAAAGAATCTTTGTTATTAGAAAGAAGGTTCTATTAAACGTTGTTTCATAAATTTGTATGATTAAATTGATGCTCATTCAAAGATATGCAGGGCTGAAAGACTTAAAAACAGCTAAGTTATTTTTTATAATGAAGATTTCTTTGTATCACTGGCACAAAAGGGGGATTAATTAACAGCAAAAACAAAATAAACAAACAAATAAAAAAATCAGTATCGACATCGGCCAAATTGTTATTTTAAACATCGGTATCGGCCCAGAATTTCACAATCAGTACATCTCTTGGCAGAACCTTAGTAATGTGTCCGCCCAGAATCATTACACTGATGAACATACCACAAACACTGTCAGTGATAAAATTATGGAGAAATGGCAGGACTTGTGATAGAA
The DNA here is from genome assembly GCF_025860055.1 of Xyrauchen texanus. Taxonomy (NCBI): domain Eukaryota; kingdom Metazoa; phylum Chordata; class Actinopteri; order Cypriniformes; family Catostomidae; genus Xyrauchen; species Xyrauchen texanus. The sequence goes on from NC_068300.1 coordinate 22,268,996, forward strand.
ATCAAGTTTTTTCAGCCTATGTAAGGAACATTATAATTACCAGCTTCACGATTGCTGTAAGAAAGCAGATAGCCACATAGCCTCCTTGTGGACTAGTTCTTTCAGTTAGTCAAACTCCCAATTAGACTTTGGGAAACGTTTAATGTTTCTTGAATTAGTGATATTTTAGTGCATTTCTATCTTTATACTGTGTAAGGCTTTGTTTGGAAAATGTTAATAAAGCATTATATTGTTATAAATAGATTAGTTTTCTTTCCTAAGATGGAAATAAATACATTTTGACAGGAAAATAAATATATATTGTGTCAAATTTCAGAATTTTCAAAATCTGAGATTAATCACGATTAACTATTTGTTTATTTATTATTTGCAATAAAACATTTTAATAAACTGACAGCCCTAATATATATATAAAAATATAAAAAATTGCTGCGATATCGTGATGTTTTTAATTACACTTTCGGCTTGCGGGCCAACTATCATCCTCTGTCAATTGAGCTACTACGCAATTTGATTGCGCATGAACAAGCTTGTAGAAGTAGTTGGTTATGGAATGTACATGTACATATCGCCTTAAAAGATAAGCACTATCGTAAAAGTGTTTAGATGTCATAAGATAACTTTGTGAGAGAAACAGGTTGAAACTCATGAATTTACTTGTGATTTGTGTCAGTAAAGGTTGTTGTTGTAGCCTGTTTATTTTACCAGAAAACTGTCATGATATGTACAACAATCAACGTAAAAATCATTTTGCAAAAATGTAGGTATACTAACGCGATTCTATGATTCCAGGTTGCGAACACTCCTCCCGTTTTCCATTGGTCAGAAAACAGATCCTGCCCCCAACTGGTCGGAATGCTCAACATTCAATATTTTGATAGCGTCTCTGTGTTTACAGGGATCAACCTAACCAATTAGTCAGCCGATGGTTTGCATATAGTTGTATAGTAATCTATTGTAATATAGAAAAAATGACAAACTTCACATTTAAAGAAAACAACAAGAAGATAAAAGAGATGATCAGGGATGGGAGGGTTACTTTTGACATGTATTCCACTACAGATGACAGAATATTTGCTGTAAAATGTCATTTGAACCGTATTCCGTTAGATTACTCAAGGTCAGTAACGTATTCTAAATACTTTGGATTACTAATTCAGAACTGGTAGATTTTTTCACTTGTTTTCACTTTAAAAATTCTGTCAGTACAGTAGTTATTTTTAACACATGTTAAAAATACATTCTCTGAAAAACCTAAATACCTTGTGCAGTGTTGTTTCTAAAACAAGATCAATCAAATATATCTTGTTTTAAGGATTTTTAGATATTTTTACAGGAAAATAATATTAATATAAAAAATTATTATCAAGAAAAAGATTTTTGCCCTAATATCAAAGGTCTTACTAGAAAAAAGAAATTATGATCCATCCTAATTTTGTATTTTAAATACGCAATCCCATTACATGTATTCCGTTACTCCCCAACACTGGAGATGATTTCCTTAGTCTATACTGAAGTGCTTTAAAGAACATACAGCTGTACATTTAAAACATGCTAATTACTGAAGCATATCTGCACTTGTGAACTCACAGTGAAGAGTGTCTGGATATGTTAAGTGGAGGAGGAAGATGTCTTTCTTCCACTGAGAGTTGTTCTCTCCACCCTCTTACTATGTGTCCACCCCTTCCCTCCACTTTCACTCAATCTCAACCTGTCTATTCCCACCTACACCATTTTATGCACTAAGGTTAAACAGCTCTGATTGTACCACATTATCATCTCTAGCACACACACATTTCTCAAGAGGGTCCCCTACCTTTAGGTGACACGCTTCGGGACTTCTTGCTGTCAGATGGGCACTCGCTGCTGCTGTTGGGGGAGTAGGCTCTCCTCTTGCCTAGTATGTCATCTGTGGGGAAAAAATTGAGAGAAAGGTGTTCAAATACAGTCAGACGGCCCCTAAACCCCTCAGTATGCAGCTTCTGCCTGGCTCTGTACCTGCATACATGCTGAAGCTGTGAGAGAGCGACTGAAGATACGGTGAGATTAGAAGGCCCTGTGCCAGCGTGGATGACAGATCTGGTTCTTATTCAGCCATGTGCAGAAACGGGAGATTTTTTGCTTGCTCTCTCTCTCTCTCTCTCTCTCTCTCTCTCTCCCTCTCTCCTATCTCGCACAAACACACTCCCTCTCTCTTTTTCACTCACCCTCTTGCGCTCTACTGCTGTTTCTGCTTTTGTTCTTTCCTATCTCTAATCTTGACTATATCTATCTATCTATCTTTCTGTCTATGCATACAAAAACTCCTGGTCTTCACACCGGCCTGATACTACAAAACAGTGCAAAAAAAAAAAGGAAAGAAAGTAGCATTTTCAGAAGTACTTTCCTCTCTAGCTGTTGTCAGGCCTTTTTTGCCTATTCTCTCACTCTCACTTGCTCTTTGCAGTCCATACAATGCTCGCACCTTTTGCTAATCTCTTCCTTCCTTGATTTCACTCTTTCTTTTCCTCCCCCCTTTCATTCTCTCTTTATCTAGAAGAGTGGAGGCTGTATGTATAAGCCTAATGCATCGCACTAGTGAGTCGTTGATGTCGCCCCCCAAACACATCACAAATCAATATCCTGCTAATCACACTGGGAGGGGTGCTGCTGAGAGCATGGTTCTGCATGCATGCAGGAAGGAAGAGACTGTTTGTCATTGCACTCTCCTCTCTCTCACTCTCTCTCTCTCTCTCTCTCTGCCCTCATGCACCACAAAAAGTAAAAAAGTCAAAGCTGCAGAGTTATGCTCTTCCTTTTGCATTGTCGTGTTTGTTTGTTGCTGTCTGATTCTAGAATTAATAAGACTTTGTTTTTTTTTACTTAAATATTATTGTATGTTTTCTATGCATTTAAAAAAAGTTATGCTAATGTTTTTTATGTAAAACACACATTTATGGATATCTGTAGGAACATCGTATGCACCTTTTAAAGGTGAAGTGTGTAAAGTCAATGGGGTCCAATACTTTCAAGGTGCAAAAAGGACAAATAGATCCATGTGATGTATAAAAAGTGTATGTAGGAAATACAGCGGTGGTGGATTTCTGAAACGTAGGATGGCAGGGGAAGACTTTAGGTCTAGGGGTTGGGTTATTGTTTCTCTGACTAATCAGGTAGAGCTTTCCTGATGAATATTACTCAATCGTGCCATAAGTTATTGCTTGTGATGAGGAGGAGGGCCAAGAGGATGCATGCCCAGCGCTGAGTTGCCCAATCAGTGGGAGAGAGATATAAGAAGGAGCCGTTGCCTATGCCAGGGGACAGAGGACCCACTGCCATCAGCCGGGAGGCAGAGGAACCGCTGCTGTCCACCAGGGGATGGAGGAGCCACTGCCGACTGCCAGGAGGTGGAATCCAGTGCCATTGCCCGGCATCGTGGAGGATCCTTGGACAGCTGACTTGCATCTTCCTCCAGTCCCTAGTTTCAGCACCAGTTTATGGATCTCTCTATTTGTTTGGGAAAGGAGGAAGCAGGAACTGGATAACAATCAACAGATTTTTAATAAAACAATGAGGAAGACTTAACATAAATGTGCGCACACACAACACTGCTGTGTGCGTCTCTCTCTCACTCTGTTCCCCGGTTCCTCTTTTATCTTTCTCCCGCTTATTGGTAACTCAGCACCGGGCATGCTTCCTCTCAGCACATCCACGCCCTCCTCCTCGTCACTTTGCTATACTCGTGAATATAAATGACTCTTCCCCTGCCATCCTACATTTCGGAAACTTGTCAGTGGGGTGAGAAAGATCTAAGTGGTTAACATGTACTTTGATAAAGATGACACAGATGCTACAGTAACCTCCAATATATGCAAAGTGGCCTTCAAATATAACTAGTGCTATGCATAATCATTTAAAAGGGCACCCATTAATGGTAGTTAGTTATTTTCAACATGATCAGCACAACTTTGTGTGTTTGGACTTCTGACCTGGTTGCTGTTTTTGTATTTCAAGAACACAATTCGGCGACAATTACAAAAGCACTTCAAGTTGGAGTACAGTGAAATGACAGAATGTATCCCCATCCTGAACACTAGATCCTGAGTCCACCTGTAATCATCTGTACAAGTGGCACACGAGGAGGGGGAACCGCTAGCATCTACAGGTAGTCTAGGCTACACTAAAATATGTTCAGACACCTTTGCTAACTTTTAGCTATGTTACAGCTCAACATATGCCTACATCTTGTTGCACATTTCTTATAAAAAGGTGCTATAGAGGAGATAACATACTGTAATGGTTGATGTTTGTAATATGAGTTTCAGATGGCATGGGGGTGAGTAAATAATAGAGACTTATAATTTTTGGGTGAACTATCAGCTGAATTATGTAAATTCTGTCACCAAAAGCAAAAATAATCAATGTTTTCAAGCAGGCTTCCCAGACATTTCCCATCTTTCATCGGCTGCCCAAACAGATCACCCTGCCCCAAACTCAATTGCATTGAGCCAGTGTTGCAATTTCAGGCTGGTCAGGATGAACAATTACGCACATCCTCTTTAAAAGTTAAATTACCTTACCCTTAATTGTCATCCATGAATAAAGCTCTACACATCAAAGAAAGGTGTGGAGATTCTTGCATAGCATCAAAACCTAGAGTGGCTGCACCTTCATATATCTCCATCACAAAAGTACAAACTCCTCTCTCACACCCCTCCTCTCCTCCTGCCTCTCGACACCAAGCGTTCTGTTCATCCTTCTCTCTGATAAGAGTGCTGGAGAGAGAGAGAAAGAAAAGCTAGCCTGCACTTGAAAGAGCTTTTGGAGAGGCAGTGCTCGGTCTGGAAGTCTTTGTGGGGAATGAGGTTTAATAATGACGATGTTTGATGTATCATCCAAGGGGGCTGTCTATCTCACTCCAAAGAGAAAATGGGGCCTCTCTAATGGGCCCCATCTCCTCTCCTAACCTCCGCCCAAAGACAACAACAACACTCCCTCCGTCTGTCTTCCCACCTCTTTTTCTCCCACCATCAGTCTTTGAGGTGAAGAATCTTTTACTGTCAATGTTGATTTTACTTCTTTAAAACTTCAAAACAGAAATATTAAGGCTGTCAAAAGACTAAAATAAATAATTACTCTTTATGAGCTTTCGTTATTGTCATAATTAATATATACTTAACATATAATGTACTATTTTTAAGAAAAGAAAAAATTATATGTGTATGTTTTTGGTTTGGCAATGTGTGTGGATGACACTCATATATATACAAACAATTATGGGTATAAATAAAGACAAAAGTAGATTTCTGCAACAGTGCTATACTTTTCTCACTCGCATTTCTCCACAACAACACAACGCTCCTTCCTATTTTCATCCCATCAAATATCTTAAACTAATTAAAGCAATATCAAACTAAATGCAGTCATAAAATAACAGATTCAATATTTCTCAAACTACTACTTGGTGAGTCTGTTTTTCATCCAAAGCCATTGTTTTTAATGTAAAAGTGAGTGTTTAGGCATTATCAGATTGAATCATGCTGTTCTAAACCGATGTGGGCTCGTTGACATGGTGAAGGTTTCTTTTTCCATTGTGGGGCAGTACAATCATGATTCGAATTAAAATAAATGACAAGTGACCAATTATAAGTCGCCACGCCATGTACAGCTGTTCCACCAGCCTAGTTCTCTGTCTAGTTAGCTAACCATGCTGAGAAATCAGTGCGGGGAATGGTTTGTAATCATATCATACCGAACTATATTCAAGTGGAAATGCAACTGGAACCGTTTGCTCAAAACTGTTCAGCCCAATTGTGGAAACACACCTATTGTAATAATGGTCATTTTAACAATACTAATGATAAGGCTTTATGATATCCAGGGTCTGCATTTCAGAAGCTTCCTATATTAAGTTGGTTCATTCACATCATGCCCGAATCTGTAATTACAAGATTATGACTTGTAAAATGCGTTAACGTCTTCATAGACCTAGCATTAACAAGTTGTAAACTCAGAATTCTTTAAAAGCTCCAACTTGACCATCTTGACATCATGTAAAATAGCCAAATGGCAGCGGCCTCAACATTTAAAGGTAGTGAACTCATATTTCTGTTTCATATGCCATTTTGTTATGCCACTGTTACCTGGAGCGCTTTCTTTGTTCTTAAAAAATGCAACAACATGTAGAGGTGAATTCATGAATTGATGTACTAACAAATAAACTGTTGTTATCAACAACAAAGCTGTTTTGGCATTATGAGTGTTGCATAGAAATCTCATAATTTCAATTATTCTGACACGACGAGAACACAGTATTATGATCTGAAAAGTTCAAGTTAGGATTCTGAAATCGCCATGGTTACTATATATGATTCTAAAATGTCCCTGTAATATTGCCACTGTATAATGTTTGTTAAAATGGGTTTGAATCAGGGGAGCGACTGGAATGTGAAGGTATTTGAGCTTTACTGACAGTGCTGTGGCAGTACAAGACATGAAAAGTTGGGAAATACTACAATAAAACCACACCACCCCCTAGATTCTGTAGTAGACAGGCTGGCACAGACTGATCCCACTCTCTCTTCCTCTGTCTCTGTTTGACCCTAACCTCTTAGTAGTGCCTTTCCCACTGGGCTCATCCACCCTAGTGCTGCTATCTCCAGCCCAGCCTGTTCTCCAAGCTCCATTGTGTCTTATCAGGCATCCTCCTGACTGCCAACCCTCCCAAAGCCCTGGGCTCAGTCCAGTTCCTCTCCATCTCTACCTCCATCTCCATAGTTTGAAATCAACTGTCCTGAACTGTCACACAGAGTGAAGTGCAGTTAAAACTCACATACCATTCTCTCCTCTGAATCAAACTGCTCAAGTGATTAAACAGAACCTTTAAAAACATTTAAATCCTGATGATGTGATTTGACAGTGCATGACTGAGTGACCTGCAGTACAGAATTATTTCGTAAGCGAAACAGAGAAGAATTCGAGCAGGGCAGTGTACCCATGGCATTGGCGCAGGGAGAGAGGAAACCTGGCTCCGGACCACACTATATCTGCTGTTTGCACTTTGGTTTCTAGCTGAAATAATGGACTCAACAAAAGAAGTGTAAGTCCGACTGTTATTGTTCTCTGTTTTGTGCATTCATCAACTTTTGTTTGCATCTCAATTTGTTTTATTTTTGGACAGTTTCTGAAGTAGAAAGTCTGAATTTAGCTTTCTGGTTGTGCTTGGAATGGGATACTACATACAGCTTACTCAGGGGCAGATTATAACTAGCAAGGGCCCGGGGCCAATAGTCTTTTAGGTCTAAACCCCCCAATCAATAGTCAATAAATTAATTTCAGACAGCTTTCAAACATGATCGAATGGGTGCTGTTTACCAAGTGCAGCAAAGCCTCTCTCTGTCTCTAGCAGTGGAGAAGAAACACCAGCCGGGGCCACGTCCTATCAAATCGCATGCATTCATGCAAATTAGTCTCGTTACGAGTTCCTCATCCTATCCAATCATGTGCATTAATGCAAATTAGTCTTGTGACGAGATCCGCATCCTATCCAATCGCATGTATTTGAACATAGCAGAAAAATACAGTGAGCACCAATATAGATACTGGCATCTTTCACTTAAACAAACTAAGCAAAGTGAACTTCATGTGTCTGAAAATGTGAGCTAAACTAGGTTTGTGACAGGACAACATGCTTCCAGAGCACCTTTAAACAATAAAAAAAAAAAAAAAAAATCATCTAAAATTGCCTTTTTGTTTAAAGTCTTTCACAAACAGATTACTTTTGTGAAAATGTATCAAAGATGCCATCATCTCTGGCATTGATGGCAAGGAAAAACCACCAAAAATGTGATATTACTTGTAGTATAGTGGTTCTCATGAGAATGTTTCCATTATTTTATATTTATATTCCATTTATAGTCCTACTTTAGATAACAGTATTTTAAGCTTTACTAGCTTTGTATGTAGATTTTCACTTCAATAATATAAAAATGGTCCATTTAGACTTTTACATTTTTACACATTTTCTCAGGGGGTTGGGTACCCCTGAACCTGACTACTTTCATTAGTCATAAGGCCTGCTATGCATCTTAGGTATCTAAACATATTCAAACACAAACACTGGATTGCTGTCACCCAGCTTCAAAACAAACATAGATTTTATCTTTTAATATTCATATAAAATTGCACTCGGTTGACGAAGTAATTGAAATATTTGAATCTTTTGGTAGGAGATCCCCCAAACCCCACTACTTTGTCTTTGTCATAATCCTTGCAAAATTTTGAAGAGACTGTTTTGACTTTATGATTTTTTCCTTTTTATTTTACAAAGTACTCATCAAGGCCTTTTGCAGCGCAAGCGCCGATCGGAACGGTGTCTAACATGCTGTCTTTCTGAGCAAAAGCTGGTGTAAGCATGACAGGACCGAGTCGTGCCCTGTGTCAGCGCAGACTGCCAAGCTGCCCGGTCTTCTGCAAGGTGATGCCATCGATCAGGGTTGATCTTAAAGACATCGCTTGACAACATCCTTAAAGCGGAGCTTGGGTCGACCACGAGGGCGGTGTCCCACAGCTAACTCCCCATGGAAGATGGACTTTGGGAGACGTTCATCTGGCATACGACGTACATGGCTAATCCATCTGAGACGCCTCCTCCGGAGCGTGGTGTACATGTCACTGCTGTTAGTGAGCTTCAGCACGGTGGTATTTGGGACCCGATCCTGCCATGACAGGCTAAGGATCTGTCGTAGGCAACGGAAGTGAAAAGCATTGAGCTTGTGCTCCTGCCGCCGGTATGTAGGCCACGTTTCCCTTCCATATAGCAGAACAGAGAGCACACAGGACTCATATACGCGCACCTTTACGTTGAGAGAAAGGTGGCTGTTGTTCCAGACACGAGACTGAAGCCGCCCAAAGGTTGTTGAGGCACGACCGATCCTGGTATTCCATTCAGCATCAAGGCTGTTGTTTGCTGTCAAGGTTGAGCCGAGGTAGATGAATTTCTCGACAACCGACAGCACTGTGCCATTGATGGTGACGTGAGGGGAAGCAGAAACATTCTGAACCATCACTACTGTCTTCTTCAGGCTTATGATAAGTCCAAACTCTGTGCAGGCAGCAGCAAAAGAATTGCACATCTCCTGAATTTCTTGTTCAGTATGAGCCATGAAGGCAACGTCGTCTGCATAAAGCAACTCACGCACAAGGACACACTTCACCCTGGGTCTGGCCCTCAGACGAGCCAAGCTGAAGAAGTTGCCATCATACCTGGTGTGCAGCAGAACCCCAACCGGATCAGGAAACGCCCGTCGCAGCACAGCCGAGAAATAGATGCCAAACAAGGTGGGAGCGAGGACACACCCCTGCTTTACTCCGCAGCAGACATCAAACTCATTTGAGCGGGCACCGTTGAACTGTATGGTTGCCCGCAACCCATCATGGAAGCCTTGGAGTATTGCCAAAAGAGTTGCCGGACAACCGAGTCACTGCAGAACGTGGAAGAGACCAGAGCGACTCACATAATCGAAAGCCTTAGTCAGATCGACAAACACCATGTACAATGGGCGTTGCTGTTCTGCACACTTTACCTGAAGCTGGCGTACCGAGAAAATCATGTCCAAGGTCGAACGACCAGCACGGAAGCCACACTGACTCTCCGGCAGCACCTGATCAGCAACGCGCTGCAGTCTTGGAAGAATTGCGCGGGCAAGGCATTTTCCGGAAGGCTAAGGAGCCGAGATGCCACGGTAGTTGTTGCAGTCCTGCCTGTCACCCTTATTTTTATAAAGAGTGACGATGTTGGCATTCTTGAGTTCGCTAGGGATGCATTTGTTCTGCCAACAGCGTCGAAACAGGCAGTGAAGCCGCCTGACCAGCACTGCCCCGTCACACTTCAGCAGCTCCGCTGGAATTCCATCACTGCCCGGTGACTTGTTATTCTTCAGTGCTGCAATCGCGCGCTCTATTTCCATTGTTGAGATCTCCGTATCCAGCTCGTTGAGGACAGGTAGTTGTGGTACAGCAGCAGAAACAGCGTTCAAGTCGGCGTCCACAGGAGTGCCATACAGCAAGCTGTAATGCTCGACCCATCTACCAAGCTGGCCTGGGAGGTCGTTGACAACGGAGCCATCAATGGCTCACAAAGGTGCTGTTTTTTTCGCTGTAGGACCCAGTTGATGCTGCTGTACATGCCACGTATGTCCCCAGTACTTGCACACCATTCTACCTTCTCACTGAAGTCCTGCCAGTACTGCTCACATGCCTGGTGTGTAAGGCACTTGACGTCATTCCTGGCCATACGATAGTGAGCGATGGTGGAGTCATTTCTGTCTTGGAGCGCACTAAGACAGGCAGCACGCTTGTCAGCTAGGGCCGGGAGCAGAATAGCAGAGCTTGCAAGGAACCAGTCCGGCTGTTTCCTTCTACAAAGGCCGAAGACTTCAGATGCAGCCTCCATCATGGAACCTCTTAGCTCGGCCCAGGTGTTTTCAGGAGTGCCGTCAACTCTGAAGGGATGGCCCTCCATACGCGTACGGAAACTTGCCACGTATTCATGTTTCTGCATCAGCTCAATGTTTAGCTTGTTTAGGACAAGGGCATGGTTGGTGTCACAGTCTGCAGAGTGCATACTCCTATACCTTTTGACAGCGTTGAGTTGGCGCCTCCTGACAATAATGTGATCAAGTTGGTGCCAGTGTTTGGACCGGGGATGCATCCAGGTAACCTTGGATCTGATAGTTCCAGATGAGAAGGAACCCGGTAAGCATAGGCCATGAGCAGCGCACAACTCAAGGAGACGTTGGACGTTGTCATTGATGCTACCAATCCTAAAATGACCCAAGATCGGCCTCCAGGCAGTGACATCCCCTCCAACTCTGGCGTTGAAGTCCCCAAGCAGAGCTAAATCCTCCCCGGCCGGGACGGAACGAATGACCTCGCTAACATGGGCATAAAAGGCGTCCTTGTCCTCAAGGGTCGTGCCAAGATTGGGTGCATAAACAGAGAGGAGAGTGAGCAAGCCAGCCGAGTGTGACATCCACATGGACATTAGGCGTGGAGAGCAAGCAGTTGGTTGAGAGGTGGTGGACAGCAGGGTGTTCCGCACAGCAAAGCCGACTCCATGCATCGGATGATGGTCATCTGGATGACCACACCAGAAAATGGTGTAGTTCCTCTCGCGCACCGAGCCATTACCCAACAGCCAGGTCTCGCTTATAGCTGCAATATCAACTCTGAGGCGAGATAGTTCACAATCAATGACGGCTGATTTCCGAGGAGCACTGTTGAGGTCGGAGTGCACCCCAATACTTCTGATGTTCCAGCACGCCAATGTCAGAGAAGAGGAGGCAGTTGCAGAATGTCGACCTGACCGCGCCTGCCTTGCACACGTGTCCTGCCGAGCAACGACAGCCCTTGAGTGCTGCAAGGGCTCCCGATTTGCCAGTCGCTGAATACATATATGACTTTCCATGCATGCTATGGCACCGAGTGCCAGGGCAGAGTACAGAAGACGGATGTTTGCCCAGGACAACCGCCTCCCTCTGGGTCCTACGCCACTGAATCTGACGGAGTGCAAGCACGACAGTCAAGAGCAACGCAGGATCGCCCCGCAGTAGCCTGCTAACTTGGCCTGATACTCGCTGACCGTTGTCCCGCAAAGGATCTTCCGCCCACCGAGAAAGCTGTGGTAGACCAACCAGGAAAACGTTCCAATGCTCTACAACAGCTGCCAACTCCTGCTGCCATCTACTATTTGACCCATAGTTGGGAGGCAAAGAGGGGTACTGTCACTTGCCCAAGGTGAGCCCCTATGACTCGTGGTAGGGCGGGGTCGTCTTACTCTCCCGTACAGGTCCTTTAGACCTGCCCACTGCCCATACAAAGTACTATTGCATAGTAATTCATAGTAACTATTTCATAAAATGTATTAAGCATTCCTTACATAATTTCATAGCTACAGTATACTGACTACTGACACCAAGTAAGTTATTGTCCAGACCTTTACTGGGAAGGAAATGTAGAGACTGGACCTCTTGGAACTTTAATTGAATACCCTTGTCATACATAATGTAAACTCAATCTAAATACTTGTAAATATTACAAATTATGCATACAATAAACAAAAACAAGAATTTAACAAAATGTGTAATAAAAGTGTAAACATGCCTATATTTAAAGGGGCAATAATACATTATGACACATTTTAACTTAATCAAACACTTTAAATATAAAGACTACTACAGCATGTACATATGGGGTTGGTAAAACTTGGCAAAAAGTTCAGGCAGTTCTGGCTCACGCTGCTATATCTTTTCTAACTCATCTGAATGATGAGGTGCATTCCATTCAGGAGTGATCATCCCTACACCCTATTTCCTGTAAAGACTTTACCCTGCACAAAAATAGTGGTCATTTTATTGTAAATTCTGTTATCAATGACCCTACAGCTTGGCTACTTTTATTATTCTCCCATCGAAAAGCCCTGTGAAGGCATCATGTAATCCAAAATCCCATAGAATAGATTATATTAACAGAGCATTTCAATGATCTAAGAGTCTGTTTTGTAATGTTCATGATTTCAAACTTCAGCTATCAAAACCTACACACAAGCCCTTTAATCTGCTTTAAGATGCTCTCTTCTTTCTCTTACTGCAAGACTTTTCACACAAACATAAAGCTTAACCTTATAAAGCCTATATAAAATAATAGTCTGAAAATTATAAATAATTTTTTTTTAAAGAAAAATTCTCAAAAATGTAAAAAAATAAAATAAAATTAGATACATGAAGACAAAGGATCCTATAAGCAGGCTGGTGGCCCTCATAGTCACAGTGCCCACAGCTGACAGCTGTGGAGGCCACATATTCAAGCATTATATAAACATTTGTTTTCAAAGTTAATGGGCTGCCAGACCTTGCAGCCCTGGTAGTCAAGGGCCCCTGGGCACTGGCCCCGCTGGCCCAGTCTGTAATACACCTATGCGCGTAGCATGTATACTGCCTATTATTTAAAAAAAGGAATAAAATATGCAACGATTAACTTTTCAAGCAGTTGTATGCTACATAGTTGTATGTCTCATGTCCTCACTACATTGCAGGTTTAATTTAGTGAGTGCAATCCGGTAATGTAATTTTTCACATTTGTAATCCAATTTTGCATCTTAATGTCTGAAATCTTGGCAGTCCGATCAAATAATGCATCAAGAAGGCAATTAAAAACTGCTGTTGATATTGCTTTCAGGTCATTTGCCACATAGGAAATGAAAGGTCAAATTAAGTGCATTGTGTTGTGAGATACAGTATTTCTTAAATTAAGCTCTGTTGTATACTGCACAACTGGGTATATATCTACGTAGGTAATATCTTGGTATTCCAAGCACACAGAAAATGCACATACTGTGCACAGAATGCATACTGCATACTAATAGAAGTGTTGGGGTAATTTAATTAAAAATAATAAACCATTACAAATGAATAATTATTTCTCTAAAATTGTTATCAGATTACTTCTATACTATTACTAACTATAATTCATTGAAAATTAATCACATTACTAATGACTTAATTACTTTCTAAAAAAATCAGCTAAAATATTTCTAAATAATGTCTATATTTCTTTCTTGTTCATTTTTACACACAAGAATAAATTCAGCACCTCACATTTCTCCTTCAATGACTTGTTACGGGGCCATAATTCATGTATTCTATATAAATAATATTTTATAAATAAGCATAATCCTACAATATACTTTTTATTTTTTTCCCCAATTTGGAATGGCCAATTCTCACTACTTAGTAGGTCCTCGTGGTGGCGAGGTTATTCACCTCAATCCGGGTGGTGGAGGACAAGTCTCAGTTGCCTCCGCTTCTGAGACAGTCAATTCATGCATTTTATCATGTGGCTCGTCGTGCATGACACAGCGGAGACTCCCAGCATGTGGAAGCTCATGCTCCTCTCCGCAATCCACGCACAACTTACCACGCACCCCATTGAGAGCGAGAACCACTAATCACGACCACAAGGAGGTTACCCCTTGTGACTCTACCCTCCATAGCAACCGGGCCAATTTGGTTGCTTAGGAGACCTGGCTGGAGTCAATCGGCACACCCTGAATTCAAACTCGTGACTCCAGGGGCTGAGCTACCCAGGCCCCCCAACCCTACAATATACTTCAAATTAATTAGTCACTGTAATCTGACTACAAGAATTTAACATGTAATACATTACACAACTATTTTTTACTTCAAAACTAATTCAATTACAGTAACTAATTATTTTGTAATTGGATTAAACCCAACACTGACTAATAGTATGTTAGTATGCTATTCTAACATACTGTAGCTTTTCTGTTTCACGTATTCGGTAGGCCATATTCAGTGTATACTGCACCGTATTCAGGCACTAAGCATTAGGTTGGTATTAAATCTGAACATAGAATTTCTCTTTTATACAACATTTTAAAGGGTAATTTGACCAAAAATACACTACACACACTTAAATTACTTCTCACTCTGAAACTTAGTGATCATTGAATAAATTCCAAAAAGATATTCAAAGAGTGTTTAAAAATCTTCAGCAGTAGCGAGAATGCTGCACACTTTCTGTCTCTCTCAGCACGCTCAAGGGAGAGACAGGGGTTCAGAAGTGCCTGTCTGCCTCAGGGTCAGAGATTTTAAGGCGGAAAGCCTTTAATACCAATTAAATGTTGCCTCTTAAAGTTGCGCAGCTCACATTTAACACCAAACAGGGAGGCTTGGAGCTGCCTCGTGCCTCAAATGTGTTCCCAGCGCCTGTCGCCAGCACTGCCGCTAATTCCTTCAAACTTCAGCTCTTATCAAACACTGAGAGGTGCCTAGCCAGACTAGAGTGATGACAAAAATTTCATATAGGGATACAGGAATAGATGGATAAAAAATAGCAAAAAAAACTAAATGAGCAAAGGAGGAGGCTCTTGGTTTTCTCCTCCTTTGCTCCCTCCATTTCTCTCTGGCTCCTGACAGGTTGGACAGGCCACACTCCATAATTCCCTTTTCTTATTCCCTTAATCTGTCATCTTTATCAGCCAGGGGAAGTGGCAGGCGGTGCGGCGGAGCTCCAACCTCCAATCAATCTCCACATTACAACTGACAGAATGGTGCTAATAACTTATTGATCCCCCTGTTTGCGGGACTCGGCCAGAACTGAAAGGCTGGCATTGATTGGCTATGGGGGGAGGGGGAAAACAGTGTGGTGCTTCCGCCAGCCCAGGGGATTCAGCACCGCCCCCCTTTGCTGCCGCTCTCCCACTGAGAGCCTTATTTAGGGGAGGGAGAGAGAGAGAGAGAGAGACAGGAAAATGAGGCAAAAGAGAGAAAAAGAGATCAAAATCATGGGAAAGAGAACAAAAAACAACAAAACAAGACAGAGAGAGCGCAATTTAAGGGAAAAATAAAGACCACGGAAAAGGTGACAATTGGATGAGTAAATTGCAGAACAGACTACATATGAAAAACAGATAGAAAGCAAAAATATATATTAATGGTAAAGCACAGGGTAGATTTATGGAAGACTAAACAAAAATAACTTAAAATTATTTTTTTTTTCAATGGAAGCTACACTGGTGTAGGACTGGGTGGTATAATCATATATACCATGCCAGTAGAGATTCTGCTATATCATTTAGGCCATGATACATTATATCCGACACCAAGCAGAAAACTGTAATCTGCCCTGTATTGCAGATGGCCACTTACAGTGTAGACAGCTTTGTTGATTATAATGGAAACGATTTAGTTTTAATGCACTGCGCCACGGCAAACATATCTGGTGTATACATAGCGTAACTGCGTAGTTTGTAGGTTGTCAAGAATCATGGCTTAACACATTCACATAGAATTCAAATGATAGTAACATCATATTGGATATGTGTGTATATTGATATCTGCCAACAGCTTTAAATGCACATCAGAATTGTTAACTACCCATTATACAATGTTGGTTTTACTATATCAAATATTTAGTTTTTAACCTAAAGCCGAAGTATGTAATTTCTGCGCCACTGAACAGAATAAATAAAAAATAAAAAATAATTCAAAACAGCTTTCCAATTACACCCCTCGTTTGCAGTTGTTAAATGTTGTAGGGGTGGGTCTAAGCGGGTCGCTCAAAACAAACACAGGAATTTTCAGAGTGACCTAGATACAGTGTTAACAGTTTTTGAGAAGTGTTGAAGTTGTCTTAGAATAGGAAAGAACAAAACATTTTAACAGTGAAAAGGTTACATACTTCAGCTTTAAGTCTTACATTGTGTGAAAATTATACCAGGTTTATCATTCAATTGTTATATATTTTTTTAAGATTTGTTATTATCTTATCTTTTAGTTTGTGTCCAACAAATTCTAAATTAAAATAGAAAATAATGAGGTGAAAAGAAGTACTTTTCAATCCATATTAGACATTATGGCGTATATGGTTATGTAGTATATAAAAAATATTACGGTTGGATTTACAGCAAAAATAATTATATTTTGATACATACATATAAAATGACTCATATTGTGACATAATATTTTGGTTATAATGCTTACCAGTATACAAATTCAGGGATACTACCCCCTGTCTCTGGTCCATACACAGACACATGTAGATTCTCCTGTCTGCCTTTAGTAGAGCAAGAGAGCGGCAGAGAGAGAAGAAAAAAAAAGCAAAAACACCTTATATGCCTATTAAGAGTCTCTGGTCTGACCGCAAAGCCAAGTTTAGGAGTCTACACAGGGAGCCAGACGAACTGCCGGCGCCCTGCCCTCCCCCCATCCATTGCTGGGGCCAGCAGGCTGGCAGTCCAGCCGGACGGACAAGGGAGGGAGGAAGTGAGGGGGTGTGTTTGGGGGGAGCCGTCTCTCCTCTGTCGCAGACTGGCTGTGGCTGACGCCTGGGTCAGCACTCATGTCTGTCCCTCAGATTTAATTAACAGGCCTCTCCGGCACAAATCAACTCCAGCGCGGTGGCCAGCTTCCTCTTTCTCCGTCTGTCTCGTGACTCCATGCTGCAGTCCACCCTCCCTTGATACCATACGACACTCTGCTTGTTCATTTGTTCTGAACTTTCCCACCCTTTCTTCTCTTTCTCTCTCGCTCAACCACATACCAAAGAAGAAGTCAGACTTGAAAGAAAGTAAAAGAGACTGTGTGATGGAACAAAAAAAAGCTGTTGATAGTCTCGCAGCTGAACATAGAAAAATGAACACTGAGGTCTATGATTCAAGCTTTTATAAGGTCAACATTTAACATATTGGTAGGTCCAGCATCCTGTATTTTGCAATTTAGCAGTCAATTAAGCAAACAGCATGACTTCAGTACAACAGTACAGCACAATTGCAAGTATAATATTTATTTTATTCAACAATTTATTTAACTTCAACTTTAGACACAATATGGCTAGTTAATTTGTCTAGTTTTGCTCAAGTATTGCAGCTACGTAAATCCAATACCACACTATGATCACTAAAAAAAGTCTTCTTATACAACTGAGCGTGTACTTACAAACAAACTACTATCTTAATTAAGTTACTAACTATAGAAATAACCCATCATATTGTGACTTTACAAAAGCACAAAGAAACCAAGGCACTTCAATCTGGGCCTGTTTTACCCCTGTTCGACCCCTAACCTGGCCCAGGGACGAAGGTTCTCTAATTTCACTGTCAGACAGAATTAGACATGCGGGGCGATAGGATTGGACTTGTTTATAGACACCAGTCTAGCTGCTTACAGCACCTCTTAAACCTCTTTTAACTGCTCAAACAGACAGATTTTTGTTGTCAGCCATGGTGCAGGTGGCTTCTGCTCTTATTCCTTTGTGTCCTTCTCAATTAAGATTATGATTAAATGAGCATCTTCAATTTAGATTAGGAGAGATTACACTAGTCTTGTTTTTAAATCAGAATTTAGATCTCTAGTCCAGTCTAAGGATCCAGACAAATAGAGGTCATCTGATCCATCTTTGGGCCAATTAGATCAGAGACATGTAGATGAGTGGAACACTGGCTTAAAACTTACAGTGACGGGGCCAATGCAACTGTAATAGGATTGAGAGGCATATATGCACATATGGCCATTTTACCAGAAACTAATAACAGGATTGTTATTCAACTACAACCCCAATTCCGAAAAAGTTTGGACGGTATGAAAAATGCAGGAAGACTAGCAGCTGTTCATCATCACACCATTAGCTGGGTAATTCCTAGCCAATCGCATGTAAGCCATTGCTTTATAAGTCTGCTCACAATCTATCACATTACGTTTCAGTGTGCTAACACAGCAACCTCCACCACCCCACCACCACCAGTTGAGCCCTGTCCCGCGGGGGTAGGCTCCTCGCCCCTACCTCCTATCTCCAGCAGGATATGACGGTTCCGAGTACAACTCCCTCGGACCGCCAGACGGGGCCTACGCCAAAAAGAGACATTACTTTTCTGTTCCCTTTACAAAAAGCTTCACTACGATGTTGCGCTGCTAAGCGCTACGGGGGGAACAGCTTTAGCTGTGAGCCGAGCTGAATAATGTGTGGAACACGTCAATGAACATTGACCGGAATTTATAGCCTCGGCTGATGTAATCATTAGATGCACCTGAGGCCAGGCTATAAATGGATACGTCACCAGGTGTCAGTCAGAAACTCTTTTTCAGAGCGATTCTGTTTCTGTGTGTTTCACAAACCCTGTCAAAACTTTCTTTCCTCTGTTAGAAGTTAGAATCAGTTAGGCAGTGTGCAGTGAACGTTGTTCTCTTCTGTTTAGAAAAAGAGAGAATGACTGAAAGCCGCAAATGGTGCGTGTTCCCCTCTTCTCGCTCTATAGCTGAAGAGGACACACATTAGTTTTTGCTCTGTTTGTTTGGGGGTAAGAGCACGCTGCTCTCGCGTTGCAGCAGGGCGGGTGCGAGCACTGTGATTTGCTTTAACAGGCAGAGTGCGTCGTGCTCGCCTCGCTTGCTTCCGGGAGTCAGCACTCACGAAAAAAAAATAAAAAATCGTCCGTGGGGCTCTTGCATGGATTTGGCTGAGGAGCAAGAGACGGGTTGATCCCTTTCTCTCACGCTCTCCCCAAACCCAGCTGGTCCTTCACACATGATCTCGTCGCTCCTTCGGATCATGAGGTGGATCACGATTCTCTTCCCGCCTCCGAGCTTTCCGTCCGCGATAAAAAATCTACGGAGGAATTGCTCGATGTTGTTACTCGTGCGCTTGCCAGATTGGACTGGCCACGCGAAAAAGAGACCCCCAAATGCTCCAAATGCTCCAAATTAGGGGATATATTTTATCTTCCAGTCTAAGAAAGGGAACGCCTCATGGGTCCCTTCCCTTCTTTGATAACCTCCATGAAGAGCTTTTTCAGCTCATGGAGAACCCCTAAAAAAAAAAAAAAAACTATTTTATATATATATATATATATATATATATATATATATATTTTTTTTTTTTCTTCCTATGTTCGCATACCCTCGGCGTCATTATATTCGACTATCGTGGGTGTTGAGGCACGGTGGTATTCAGTGATGCCGCGGTCAAGAGCGCTATGGGCTATCTCGCCCGGGCTCGGCATCGTCACTTAAAGCCCTCTCTCCCTCAAAGCCTTGTAGGACAACCTCCACTTTAGTGGGAAGGGCTTATCAAGCAGCAGGTTAGGCTGGTGCTGCTCTGCACACTATGCTGTTTTACAGGCGTACCAGGCTGACCCCCTGGACGACCTGAGTGTGGGTTCTGCGCTTGATGAGCAAGCCGCAGACCCGCCTCGGTCCTGACTGAAGGGAGGCTCAAAAGCAAAGCGTGGCGAGTCATGCTTCTCCCAGGGATTGGGGACAGTCTCGCCGCCCTCGCCAGCCCCCGAAGCAAGACCCAAGAGAAAACCCTGACGGTCTTGCACTTAGATTAGGGGGTAGCTCCCCTCGGGACGGGGCGCGTGCTTCACTTCACCCCTCCCGGTACCCCCTCAAAGCCCCTCCATTCCCGCCACCTCTTGGTGTTTCGGGTTGCAGAGGCTTCCTTCAAAATTGGGTGTTTTCGCTGTTCCTGCATTTTATTCAGGACACAAAACACCCACAACCCCTCAACAGGAAGTGTTAAAATATAATACCCATCTCAGAGATCCTGGCAGCGTGGAAACTCCTGCGGATATATTCTTTTCTGTGGGTCTTATAAGGGCGTCAGGATTTAATTCACTCGCCGCTTTTCCGTGTTTCAACGGCGTGTTCTCACTACCGTAAACCGGATTTCTTTTTTTGTAAAAACAAAAGATTCAATCTCCTGGTTAAAGGGGCCATGGTATGTGTTCCCCTTCCAGAGAGAGAGTTAGGTTATTACACTAAATACTTCCCGTTACCCATGGAGGGTGAGGGGTGGCGTCTGGCTTAGATCTTAAAGCTTGAACTACCCGTGGGTGTTCAAGTCCAAGATGATGCCTGTCAAGACGGTCCTGTCTCAAGCCCTACAACTCGTTTGGCTGGTCACCATCGATCTTATGACGAACTTCTATACTTCATTTAGAAGTTCTGCCACAACATGGAAAGTTCCTGAGGTTCACTTCCGGGGGCGAAGCCTTCCAGGGTCAGGTTCTTTCACCCAGCCTAGCCCTTTTTACCCGCACATTCACAATGCATGATGTAGCGCTGGCTCCTTGCGACTCAGGGGCATCTGCATTCTGAATTATGTAGACGACTGGCTGATCCTAGCGCAGTTCCAGGAACTGACAGTTCAGCACAGGGACATCGTCTTAGCTCATCTGTTTCTCTGGGGTTGAGGCTCAACGCCAAGAAAAGCGTCCTTTCTCCCACTCAGAACACTGTCAATCGGGGCATCGTATGGAGTTCAATCACAATGCGGGCACAACTGTCTCCCGCTATATTGAGTCCATTCAGATCACCCTGAGCAAAGTCAGGCTAGGTCAAGGTTGCACTGTTATCAGTATCAACGATTTCCAGGTCTCAGGGCGAACGCGTCCACTGTGATCCCTCTGAACCTTCTGCTCATGAGACCGTTTTTGTTGTGGCCAAAAGCCAGGGGATTTCTTCCAAGGGCCAAAACCCCTAGGCTAAATAGGGTTCAGCGCCTCAGGCTTCGTTCCCTTTCTATGTGGTTCAGACCCGGTTTTCTGCCTTGGGTCCCACTCTAGGTGCGTCTTGTTGTCGCAGACTGCTAACGACAGACGCCTCCCTCACGGGCGGGGTAGCGGCCTTAAGTGGTCGATCCAGCTTAAGGGGATAGGAGGGTCATCAGCTCGGTTGTCACAGTCACTGTCTCAGGTTGATGGCTGTATTTCTGGCCCTGAAATACCTCCTCCTGAGGCTGCCATGTCTTGGTGCTTGGTGGACAATACAGCGGTAGCCTCTTACATAAATCATCAAGGAGACCCACGTTCTTGTCAGCTGTATTTCTGACACGTCGGATTCTCCTTAGGGCCCAGGGTAAGCTCCTGTCACTCAGGTCAGTTATATCCCTGGATGCCCGTATAACGGGAGCAGATTTACGGTCCAGACAGAAAATACCAACGGGGGAGTTAAGAACTCCACCCTAAGGTAGTAGTTGCCCAGAGTTCGCCAGCAAGGGTTTTTGCCTCTTACTGATAGCACTGCGCTGGCCGAACAGGGCTTGGTTCTCGGAGCTAATCTCTTCCCTCGACGACTCGCCTTGGGCGATTCCAAACAGGAAGGATCTTCTATCTCAGGCATAGGGCAATATTTCATCCCTGCCCCAAATTGTGGAATCTTTCATGTTTGGCCCCTAAGGGTACCAACTGAGGGACACAGGGCTTTCTCCTGAGGTTATCGAGACCTTTTTTAAATGCCGGGCTTTTTCCACTTGGAACAAGTTTGGGTGAGATCTTAGGGCAGAAGAGGACCTCTTCGCCTCTATGAATAGCGCAATGTCTCCTCTACTTCTCCCTGAAATCACCCAGCCCCCTTGGGTCTGGACGTTAAGACACATACATGACCCAGAGTGCGTCTGTATGCATTTCTTTCCCCGGTTTCTCTGCTCCCAGGAGTCTTGGCCAATGTTCACCAGCAAGGGTCTTGCCTCCTACTTATGGCTAAGCTGGCCGAACAGGATATGGTTCTCGGAGTTATTATCTCTCCTCTACGGTTCAGCCTTGGTCGATTCGAACAGGGAGGACCTTCTTTCTCAGGCTCAGGGGACATATTCATCCCCGGCCCGAATTGTGAAACCTTTCATGCTTGGCCCCTGTAGGGTACCAACTGAGGTTCGCAGGGCTTTCTCCTGAGGTTATCAAGACCATTTCAAGTGCTAGGGCTCCCTCCACTTGGAACTGATCTGGGTAGATTTTACAGGGCAGAAGAGGACCTCTTCGCCTATGTTGATAGCGCAATGTCTCCTCTACTTCTCCCTGAGTCAATAACTGATCGTGGTGGCGCATACATGGCACTAATGTGCCTGCATGCGTTTCCTTCTAATAAGTTCATATTACAGAACCAGCTAACTGCCAGTTTGCTTCAGTTTTGGAGTCTCTGTAGAAAGAACTGTCAGCGGGCACTTGCCTCACCACTGCCAGGTTCTATGTGGCCTCCACTTCGGTTTGCCACGCCTCGGTGGGCGGGTGGGCATCCTTGCCAGGACCTCTTCATAGGGTAAGACCCCCCTTTTTTAAAAACCTCTAGAGTCAGCGTTTGGTAGACTTCTGACTCTCAAGATGGTTTTTCATATGGCAATTACGTCTCTAAGGAGACTTGGGTACCTACAGGCTCTGTCTCTTTTGCCGGCCTGTTTTCAGTTGCCCCAGGTAGGACCAAAAGCATTCTTTGCACCCTCACCCTGACTACCTGCCCAAGGTGCCTTTCTCGACCCTTGGCCAGTCATTCTCTAAGCCTTCTGCTCCCTGCCGTTTGTAATGCCAGAGCAGCTAAAGACTACTCAGACTTTGTCCAGTCTGTGCCCTTCAGAATTATGTCCACCGCATTTGCTAGTGGCGCAAAGTCAGGGCAGCAGTTCTTCACTTTGAAGCCGTGACCGGGTTGTCACTTTGGGTGAGGGACCTTACTGCCCGGGCCTACGAGGCGCGCGGTCAAGCTTAGCCAGTAGGTTTTAGGGCGCACTCTACCAGAGGGCTCTCCTCCTCTAAAGCCTTGGCTAGAGGTCTCCCTCTGCAGCAAGTTTGTGGTGCGGCAGGTTGGTCCTCTCCGTGCACATTCATTAAACTTTTATAGTTTGGATGTTCTTGCCACTCTGGGACATCTCAGCCCATGCCTAAACAAGTTTGTGATGCGGCAGGCTGGTCCTCTCCGCTCACATTCATCAGTTTTTATGACAAGTTTGTGTTGCGATAGGGTTCTCTTCGCACACATTCATCAAACTTTATACAAGAATTTCACCTACTGTTGCACTTGTGTACATGGTAGTGTGACAATAAAGTGATTTGATTATGGGTTAGATGCTTTGCTACTCTGGGCTCTTATGCCCTTGAGTCGACATCTCAGCTCATGCCTGAACAAGTTTGTGATGCGGCAGGCTGGTCCTCTCCGCTCACATTCATCAGTTTTTATGACAAGTTTGTGTTGTGATAGGGTTCTCTTTGCACACATTCATCGAACTTTATGGGTTAGATGCTTTGCTACTCCGGGCTCTTATGCCCTTGAGTCGACATCTCAGCTCATGCCTGAACAAGTTTGTGATGTGGCAGGCTGGTGCTCTCCGCACACATTCATCAAAATTGAATGGTTTAGATGTTTATGCTACTCCGGGCTCTTATGCCCTTGAGTCGACATCTGAAGCTCATGTCTGAGACCTCTCGCGTTTTTGTGAGTACACTGCACAACCGTAGGGGTCCGGACAGCCCCAAGTCGCGGCGGCGTGGGTATTGCGTTCCTCGTAGCGCTTAGCAGCGCAACATCGTAGTGAAGCTTTTAGTAAAGGGAACGTCTCGGGTTACATGCGTAACCCTTGTTCCCTGAAAAAAGCGGAACGAGATGCTGCGCTGCTTTGCCGCACTGGGACGTCCCAGGACTGCTCTTAAAAAGAAGTATCTGACGACACCTGGTGACGTATCCATTTATAGCCTGGCCTCAGGTGCATCTAATGATTACATCAGCCGAGGCTATAAATTCCGGTCAATGTTCATTGACGTGTTCCACACATTATTCAGCTCGGCTCACAGCTAAAGCTGTTCCCCCCGTAGCGCTTAGCAGCGCAACATCTCGTTCCGCTTTTTTCAGGGAACAAGGGTTACACATTTAACCTGAGACGTTTTACATTCATCAAATAAATGGCATCTTAAACCTCACTCAAGCCTGCATGTCTTCCCGATAGAAATTATATTCACCCTTTGCTATATTGAAAGCACTACAACTAAACATTATATGATTTTTTACCTTGTGAATTTCATTTTTATTTTTTTTTATTTACAGTAATTCAAATCAGATGATTGCAACACGCTTCAAAAAAGTTGGGACAGTCGAGTGTTTACCAATGTGAAACATCACCATTTCTTCTAATAACACTTTTTAAGGATTTAGGCACTGAAGACCCAAGTTTGTTAAGTTTAATAAGTGGAATTGTCCCCCATTCATACAGTATTTCAGTCTTTAGCTGCACAATTGTACAGGGTCTTTGCTGCCATTTCGTGCGCTTCATAATGCACCACACATTCTCAATTGGAGATGGTCAGGACTGCTGGCAGGCCAATCTAGTACCCACACTCTTTTCTTACACAGCCATGCACTTGTAATCCGGGCAGTATGTGGCTTGAAGTTGTCCTGCTGAAAATTCCAGGATGTCTCTGGAAAAGACATGCTGGATGGCAGTATATGCTGCTCCAAAATGTTTACATATCTGTCTGCATTCATGGTGCTCTCACAGATGTGCGAGTTACCAATGCCATGGGCACTGACACACCCCTGGCCCATACAGACACTGGATTTTTGGCCTGATGCTAATAACAGCTTGGATGGTCCTTTTCCTCTTTGGCCTGGAGAACACAACTGATGTGTTTTTCAAAAACGATTTGAAATGTGTACTCTTCTGACCAAAAAAACATGGTTCCACTGTTCTAATTTTCTTCTACAATGACACCGATCCCAGAGAAGTCGGCAGCGCTTCTGTACAGTGTTGAGGTATGGCTTCTGCACTGCGGTGATGACTAAAAAAGATTTACTAAAGTAACCCCAAGCCCATGTTCATGACATCCATTACAGATGAATGCCATCTTTTATGACAGTGACGTCTGAGGGATCAGAGATCACGTGCGTTCAGAAATGTACTGAGATTTGACCAGATTCCTTGAATCTTTTAACTATATTGTGCACTTTTGAGGGTGAAATACCCAAAATCCTTCCAATTTGTTTTTGGGGAAAATTGTTCTCAAATTGCTGGATTATTTGCTGAAGCATCTGTTGGCAAATTGACAAGTCTCGATATAGCCTTGCTCTTGAAAGACTAGGCTGTTTTTGGAGGTCCTTATATGCTATGACACGATTGTCCTGTTTAACATCTCCTGTTTCACATTGCCTTGTTATTTTAAGTAGTAAACTAAGTAAATAAAGCACCTGTCTCAACTTTTTTTGAGCGTGTTGCAATCATCTGATTTGAAATTAATGGACATTAAAAAAACATATAATATATAAATATTAATATACATTATAAAATAACAAATTATAATTTAAAGGGCAATGACAACAGCGCACCTGAGTGCTTTAGGGTATCAATAAGATTAGTATATAGTATTCCGTCCAGTAGTCTGTCTGTTTAGTCCGGGATTAATGACAAATAAGACAATTTACAGTTTTTTTAATGGTGGTTTAAGTTGTATGTTAAGAGACGAGAAGAAAAGAGCATTAAGTAATGGAATTAAGATGGCCACAATGGGACTAGTAATGAGCTTACCATCCTCAATCATGCAAATTACACCCAATTAAAATACCAGCACGCAGTCAGTTTAATTGTTCAACATCAATCAAAGGATAAAGACAGAAAAAACAGAGTACAACGGCAATAAAACAGCATAATGTAGACACAGAGAGAGGGATTATATCAACAAATTATATTGACATTATGATGTATATAAGGCAGATACTGCTAATTTTCATAATCATAAAATAATTTTTCAATGCAGTTCTACATTATATTTCTGCATGTGTCACAGGGTCTTCTTTTGTCCCTTAAAGGGATAGTTTAGTCAAATATGAAATATTTTGTCATTATTAACTCACCTTCATGTTGTTCCAAACCCATTTGACTTACTGTCTTTCGTGGAACACAAAAGGAGATGCTAGTCATAATGTTAGCCTCAGTCACCATTCACTTTCTTTGTATGGGAAAGAGCAGTATCAACATTCTTCAAGATGACATGAGAGTGAGTATTTGCAACAGAATCACATTTTTTGGGTGAACTATACCTTTAACTCTCCATTAACTGTTTTCACTCATAAGGACCATAAACAAATGGACTACGATACACCAAAACATGCATTTGTGATCATGTTTTGAATAAACGTGTACCTGTCTTAGGAGTGCTGTCTCTAGGTGTGTCTTACCTGAGTGGGTGGAGGCGAGGCTGAGGTCGGAGCAGGGCTGGCCCTCGGGCATGCCGTGCTGTCGGGTGTGGTGCAAATTGGAGATGATCGTTGAGAGGTCACTGTCCCGACTTAAAAAAAAAAAACAGAAGAGCGAGAAGAGAGAAAGAGAGAGGGGTAGGGTTAGTATTTCGAAAGATTTCTTATCTCAGATTAATAACACAAAGCAACAGTTCACTTATATAATCATTATATATTGGTTGATATTGGATATTTAATTGTGGACTGTTTTTAGATTTCTTTTACTTTTGCTGTCATCTAGCACTAACTTAAAAAGATAGTGATAGTTTACAACAGAGATATAACCCTTTAAGACCACTAGTTCTTGAAGAAGGCTCTCCCTTTAACAGCACTGTCCCTTTAAGAGCGCAATTCAAAATGAGTTAATGCGCACATGTAACAAGGCAGAGCTGTTATGTTCATGCATAAAAATGACATCAATCCTTGCAAAAAGTTTACAAAACTTTTACTATTGTTACTTTGAAATGTGGTGGGATAACCTCCATTTGAAGCTACTGATTTTAATATTGTTTAGATAAAATAAATTTGATTTTTAATATTATTAATTGTTATCAGCCATAACATGAAAATAATTACAGACCATACTTTCAATATCTTGCACTAGTTAAACATGAGATACAAATATATATATATATATCCAACTAATTCTCACACTAGCAATAAAGACAGAATTTATCATACTTACCAATGCAATAAAAGATGAAGGACATAAACAAAAAATGATTAAAAAACTAAACTACTTTAACAACCCAAACAGCCAATCAAACACAGCCAACCTTTTGTACTCCATCGTTATTCACATCAGGTTTCATCCCTTAAAGCTGAAACACTCTGTGCCTTTGGCTCTTTAACCCTGCTTCTATGTTCATTGTCTTTTGGATTTTAAGCGTATAATGAGCACTGACAGACTCCTGCGTCAAGCAATTTTGAGTTTCATCCATCTTCCATCTTAAGATGTTCTGATCAACAAATTCAACTCATAAGCAGTTTATGAGCTTAAAATCAGGTGATTATGGTTTTTATGATCACACAATGGCTCTGGAGATACAAGAGGCGCGGGTGGATGAGTGTAATCTCTAGTGATCTGTCATTTCACAAAGGAAACCTGATAATTGGTGAATAAAAGGGGCTGTTTACCATTCAACATGAGCATGTGACTTTGGAAATTGGAATGGATAATAAAATCTGTACCGGATATTTGTGATATTTATGGATGTATTTTACGCCCTGGTGATGAAGTAGCTTTATAATATTATGCAACCTTGTATTGTTTAACTGCAATCAGAGATCCATTCATGTCAGCTATTTTAGACAGGTGAAGAAACTGTTGACTGTTTAGAGCCGAGTTTTTTTGATGATCAAGTCCAACGCAGCTGGTTAACAAGATGATCCCTGTCCAGGATCGCCATACACTAATATTTTGAAAGTAACAGGATACTTGTAACTGTTACATAATCAGGAAACAAAAATGGAAACAGTATTCTGTTACAGTTACATTAAAGCAAGACATAATCAGATTTCTGAAACTTTTTTTTTTTTATGTATCCTTCTATTACTAGAAGGATAAATGTTTTTTAGACGTACTCCACTTTTTTTATTCATGGCAGTTCTCCATCTGCCCCATTTACTACATTTACGAGAATAAAAATCTATGATCAGAAAACATTTCATTTAATTGGAATCTGGCAAACTCCCAGATAATTAAAATGATGAATGAGACTAAAATAATCAATAAAAGAATCATTTCCAGCTTCCAAATACATTTCTCTTAAATATACCAATCGTTGAACCGAATATGCTGAACTAAATAATATTAAAGAAAACGTTTCACATAAACACTTTCACTTACACAGCCCAAGCACTAATAGAAAAATATGTTTAAATCACTTCTGATCACTTCTGATCTTTAAACCACTGCTGATGAATGCATGATATAACTGCCAATCAGAAGAGGTTCAGTTAATCAAATCACAAAATAAAATGTGCCCCTGCACCAATATCGATTTTTTTTCTTGTCTTTATTTGCATAAGTGGCCTTGAGGTAATCCAAAAGTATTAAAAGTAGTCAGATAACATTGCTTCCATATTGTGTTTTTTTATAACATCACAGATAACATTTTTAGTAAGTAATTACAAATTTAAACTGGAACATATATTTAACCCTCCCAGCACTGGTTACCCACTTGTCTTCCTCTGTCTGCTCATCTCTTCAAGGCCAACTGAAGGATTTACAGATTAGGACCTTTTAAGGCCTTTCCCCCAGCTCCCTCCCCTTCTCATCCTTTTGTCACTCATCCACCCCTTCATTAACCCTTGTTAGTCCTACTTTGGTCATGTTGTCTCTATAGAAACAGATAGAAGAACTGTGTCATGAAGGTATTTTAATGCAATCTGATTAAAGCTCTGATCGCATTAAACGCATAATGATTTAAAATACCCGATTAGCCTTTAGCAAATATCGGATGCATATCTCTCCATGGCTGGCATTCTCTGAGATGCACTAATGTCAGGAGAGGTCTGATGGACATTTTTATGGGCGGTTGCGGGCCACAGCCCATTTTTCCCTCCGCAGTGCTGGGCCTGTGGCACTGCTGTTTGTGCCAGATGAAATGCTAGTTTTACAGTGCATAGATTACAGGCCGATTCACAGTAATGTCAGCTTGCCACACTTTGAGTTCAGCTACAAACACAGCTTATACAGGAATTTATTCTCTGTGACTAAAGCAGGCTGCAAATTCACTTGCTATTCCAAAAATCCAGAACACTGGCAAAAATTCCATTGGTCAGCTGTGTGAAACCACTATGGGACACAGGTTACTTACTTATTCATATCTAAATAAATTAAAACATCAAAAAAATAAGCAAAATAGTATATCATAGCTGTCAACATTTGGGTAACAAAATCCGGGAGACCTCTGAGTTGGGGGGTTGGGGTGGTGCTGGATGGCAGAGGCAGGCTAAATATATACAAATTGTGCCGTTGTGATTTAATGCTGAGTAACATAATTTTTCCCACCATGTCTGATATTAAAATCAGTGCGACACACTTTGCAAGGTGTGGCCATTGTCGATATGGCTTCGAGATATAAAATTAAATTCTTCCATCCAGCTTTACATGTGTATATAATTTTATTCGCTGGACCACTACCTAAGTCTTCTCCTCCCATCTACCAGCGATGCTTGATTCAACTTCCCGTGTCTACTACCTGCACAGATTTCAACAGCACAACTGGGTTGTAGGTTGCCAGGTTGAGGTCACAAATGGGTTGAAATTTGTATGATGTGTCCATTGTGTGAGTAGGATGTGTTTCAAACAAGATCTGGGAACTGGACAACCTTGGAATAATATATTGATAAGATTATTCATATAGCAAGGTTTGGGCCATACAAATAATAAAATGAAATAATAAAACGGGAGGAGGCAGGAGATGGGTGTGAAAAATGGGAGACTCCCAGGAAAAATGGGAGTGTTGACAGGAATGTAGTATATAGCAATATATAGTGTTCTTATTACATATAAATGACATATTGTAACGATGCAGGAGGAGGCAGACAAGGGGTTGGATCCAAATGCAGTGATTTATTTAACAACAGTGAAAACTATACGGGAAAAACACAAACAAAGGAAATACCCGCGATGGGGAAACAAAACGTAAACACGGAAAACATGAAAGGCAGAACCGGCAGGATGAACACGGGGAAGAGCACGAAGACAGGCGTCCACAAACATCAACGATAGACAAGGGAATGGAGAACAAACAGGGTATATATACACTGGATACAAGATGATGACAAACTACAATCAGGTGAGCACAATGACACACAGCTGGAAGTGATGAGTGCTGGGGATCATGGGAAATGTAGTTTTAACACGAAGACAGTGAAACACGGGGCGGACAACAAGGAAAACGTGACATGGAATGTGAACAGAGACGGGAGAAACAGAAAACACGGGACAGACAACAAGGGATCATAACACATATGATATCATCAAGTGTTTGCTAACAATTTTCACTGTAAAATGTTTTTTTTTCAGGTAACCTACAAAAATTTGCTTCATGTGGTACAATCTAAATTACCAGGTTTTATTCAAGTCGCAAATAAAATGTAGAATGACTAAAGGCCAAAGTATACTTCGGTTGTCCGAGTTGCGGATCTTTCCACACACAGTATGTGTGACATAAATTTCGTCACCAGCACAATCATGCGGCTTGACTGCATGCCGCTCAAATTTTCTTGACCCGTGGATGCGGTCCTCGTCTATGTGCATTGTCGTTGTATGCACGGTCCATTGACTATACTAAAAGAGTATGCACATGCACTCGTGGTCAGACAAGAATACTTTGAAAGGCAATGCAGTCATCCAGGAACGATCCAATGCGGAATGCGGAAAAAACACTAGCCTTAAGGCAACCTACACCAATGAAAGTATCCTCAGGGTAACAATTGTACGTTACTACCTTTTACAATGTTGTTAATATTTGTGCAACGTTACTGTCAATTATTAAACAAATTTTATTGAATAATAATCATTTATTAAACATGATTTACTGATAATCTAGAGCATAAGCACAGACAATTGATTGGTTCATTACAGCAAAAAGACAATCACCCACTATTTTCTACAAATACAAACCCAGGTGATTAAAAAAATAAATGAGACAAAAATAATCAATAAAAAAGCATCTCTGGCTTCTATATTTACCTTAAATATACCAAATAATTAAAATATACCAATTTAATTAAATGATAAAGGAACTGTTTAACATAAGTACACTGCTTACAGAGCTAAAGTGCTAATAGAAAACATTTAAATCACATCATTTATTAAATCATTATTATTCCGAAGGGTCTGTTCATTCATTTGGAAACTATACAAAATCCAAAACACTCATGAAACTATACAACTTTACATATAGTCCAAAGGTCCATTTAACCTTTATCTAAGAAGCAACTCTGCCATTCTCTACATGCCATCCAAGTTCCCCTTTCCATCCCATTAACAGGGCATAGTTTCAAACAACAGCTCCATCTCTGCAGCTCTCGCTCTAGCAGCTAAGCTAGGCTATTATCCATGGCAGGAAGCTCTGCAGTGAGCCCACTAAGCAAGAACATTGTTAGCGGGTTAATTCGCACACTTTTTCTGGGCTGTCCTGGTGAGGGCCGCTAATGAGGCCTTCCACGACTGGCGGCCAAGGTCATAATCTGCGTCAGGGCCGGAGCAAAGACCCGGCCGGCTGAGTCAGCGATCCCCCGCTAGGGAGCACAGTGTGGACCTGACAGCTCCGCTTAGGACATGAGCTGCAGCTTATCATACAGTGAAGACGATCAGCATAATCTCCATCTAAACTGGTCAATGCTTCTTAAGCTTCCCCACCAAGCACATAGACACGTTGCCCCAGATATGACCCACACACAGTGAGGGCACACACACTCATCTGAGCATTACAGATTAAAAAATAAATAAAAAATACATGCAATATTATAAACTGGAGCATTCTGATGCTACCCAGATAAGTAATGATTAACAGTAAGGATAACCAAACTTTAATCCCCTCATTTCAATTTGATACACTTTATGTGAATAACACCAGCAGACAACTAGGAAAAAAACTAATCATGTTATGTCTAGCATATTAATTTACAATTTATACAACAGACAGACTACTCCTGTGACTGCTTATTTTTTGTTAATGCACCAAGTTGCTACAAACAGCCTAGCATTAGGATAATTAACAATATTACCTGGCAGAAGAGTTTTAATTTAAATTAAACTTTACTAATTATGTTAAGTGAAATTAATTAATTTCAACTGATTGAACATTGATGTCTTTTCTAGAGCTGTCAGAATTAACGTGTTAACGCATTTGATTCATTAAAAATGTTTAACACCTTAATTGTTCTTAATTGTGATTAACGCATTGACCATTAATACAGCATAAACACTGGTGTTAAGGCCGAAACCTTTGTAATGTGTCCACCTGGAGTCATTACACTGATGCACATGCAACAGCAACAGAGCCCTTCGACCTAGGAGAGAATTCAAGATAAAATAGCATAATGCGGCAGTTCCAAATACAATCTATGGGCGGATCACGATAGTTGATCATTACACTCTCTCCTATGATAGAGTTGTTATCTTGAAAAAAAATCGAATAATCTCTGACAGTGCTTCCCTGTCAGTAATACAATTATAGAGAAAGGAGCTCTTAACACTATTTGATGTACAAAACAAAGATGAGACTTGTGATAGAAATCAAGTATTTTTCAGCCTTTGTAAGGCATGTTTTAATTACCACAGAAGCACACCAAATCTTAACTATCATCAAAAAGTAGAATGAGACGTTTTTATTTGCAAGCACTTTTCACGGTGAGTTCAAAGCGGTGCAAAACGCTGACGTTGCCGCTCAGACATGAATCATGAATGCAGCTTCACGATTACCATAACAAAGTTAATTTGTCTACCGGCAAATTAATATTGTGGAGTATGACAGTTTATGGGATTTAATGCCCATTGCAATGAATATGCTACCTATGTGGGGACTAGTTCTTTCAATTAGTCAACCTCACAATTAGACTTTGGGAAATGTTTACTGTTACTTTAATTGATTATATTTTAGTGCATTATCTTTACACTGCATGCACAACTATTAGGCAAGTGAGTATTCTGATCTTATACAGTAATTATATCCATGCACATTTTCCAACTCCAAACCATATAAACTTGAATGCTTATTAGATTCAATCATTTTCAGGTGATATGTAATTGTGTAATGAGGGAAGGTGTGGCAAAAGTGAATAAGACCTTATATCAAGGTGTGTATAATTATTAGGCAGCTTCATTACCTCAGGTATATTGGCCAATAACTGACACTGAAACTGAAACTGAATCTGACACTGAAAAGTCAAAAATTGTAAAATGCCTTTCAGAAGGATACAACACTCTTGAAATAGCTAACTATTGAGGCGTGACCACCGGACAATCAAACGTTTTGTTGCGAATAGTATACTGGGGTGCAAAAAGGCATGGAGAAGAAAAGGTGCAAATTTACTACAAAAGACTTGAGGAGAATTAAACCTGAAGCTACCAGGAACCCATTATCCTCCAGTGCAACCATATTCAAGAACTGCAACCTACCTGGAGTGTCCAGATTTACAAGGTGTCATGTGCTCAGAGACATGGCCAAGGTCATGAAGGCTGAAACACAACCACCACTGAATAAGATTCACAAGTCGAAGTGTCAAGATTGGGCAAAGAAAACAGAATTTTCAAAGGTTTTATGGACAGATGAAATGAGTGTGACTCTTGATGGGCCCATGGCTGGATCACTAATGGACACAGTGCACCACTTTGAGTCAGGTGCCATCAAGGTGGAGGAGGGGTACTATTATGGGCTGCTATCATTAAGGATGAGGTAGTTGGACCTTTCGAGTTGTAGATGGACTGAATCTCAACTCCCAAATAATGACTTGGCCCCTTCCTCAGCTGACTTAAATCCTACTGAGAACTTATGGGCCCTTCTCAAACGTGAGATTTACAGTGAGGGAAGACAATATACCTCTTTGAACAGCATTTGGGAGGCTGTAGTTGCTGCTTCAGCGAAAGTTGATCGTGAACAGATCAAGAAACTGACAGACTCCATGGATGGAAGGCTCATAGCAGTTATTGAAAAGAACTGTGGCTAAATTGGTCACTGAATATTTTTGAAAGGCCAAAAAAGTTATTTAATTGTCATTTTGTGTTACTTATTTGTTGCATTTACTCTAAAAATTTAGAATAAACAATTGAGTTCGGAGGTATTATTTTTTTATTTAGTTGCCTAATAATTGTGCACACTAACAGTTGCCTAATAATTGTGCACACTTATATATCCCCCTGAGAAAGACAAAACTGTCTTTTCCTTTGTTAATCTTTCAGGTTCCCCTTCTGTCACTCACTCAAAGTTATGTCGAATGAAGTGACACAAGCGGTCTTCCTTGGGAGCCTCGAGTACCTCTGAACTTGAGAAAAGACCAATGAGAAATTGGCAGACAGAATTTGCATGGCCCGTCCCCGGACATACGGGAATAAAGGGAAGCGGGCAGTCTGTCAGTCAGATTTTTTCTTATGAGTCTCACTACTGTTCCACTCACCTCTGTGGCAGAGCACTGCTGTTGAATCTTCGCCGCATTTCCAGCTGCGTTCTCTCTCTGCATGCTGTTCAGTCCACGCCCCTAGGCACTTCGACAGCGCTTCTGTCTAAAAGAGTGTTCTAAAAGAGTTTTATTTCTCTAAAAGGGTTTATTTTCACTCACAGAAGAGCAATACACAGCAGGCGTTGAACGTCCTTTCAGGACGTGTCTTTTTAAAGATTTTTTTCCGCCTCTGTGTAGTTCCTGGATGCGGTCGATTTCTCACCACTTCTGAAGGTCAAAAGAGCTGCCTCGCGTGCCTGGGCTGAGATCACACGCAGGCAGCATTTTATGAATGGTTCATGTTCTCAGTGCGAGAACATAGCCATGGTAACGTTGCGGTCGCAGCTTTTTTTCCTCATGGGAGAAAGCCACTTCAGCTAAGCCCCTGATGCTGATGCCTCATCTGGGCTACCACCTTCGGGTCTGGTCACCCAGTCTGAGGCTGATGCGCGAATGTCCGCTATGCTTTCCATGGGCCGCCGCGAGCTGAGGCTGGACTGGAAACTTCCGCCCCCCCCCTCACGGCTAGTCGTTTGGTTCCTCGTGTCAGGGTGCCGCTCATAGCCACGCCCACCCCCGGTGCCTTTTTTCCCGGAAGTGCACGACTAGCTGATGTGGTCGTGGAGGGCACATTTTACTGCACAGATCCGACCTCCTCACTCATCCGCTAGTTTTTCCACACTGTTAATAAAAGAGCAATTTCCCCACTACCCGTGACTGCTCAGCCCTGGCATGCCAGCACTGACGAGTTCCGAAGATGCCTTCCCAGGACCTCTTCGTTAGTCTCTAACCTGCCCCCTGCCAGGTGCATGAGGTAAGGTAAGTGCTTTTAGTCATTTTTGCCTCCCGACGCACTATTACCTGGTCCCTCTGGTCCATCTTGCCTTGACACCGACCCTTCCTACGGTTCGCATTCGACGGCCAGCCATACCAGTACAAGGTCCTCCCCTTCGGACTGTCCCTGTCCCCTCTCGTCTTCAAGTTCGCAGAGGCAGCCCTTGCCCCACTATGGGAAGTGGGCATCCGCATACTCAATTACTTCGAAGACTGGCTAATTGTAGCTCAATCTCGAGAGTTACTATGTGTGCACAGGGACCAGGTGCTCAGGCACCTCAGCTGTCTAGGAATTCAGATCAACTCAGAAAAGAGCAAGCTCGCCCCATTTCAGAGCATCTCTTTTTCGGCATGAAGACTCACGCCTCACGAATGAGTGCACAGTCAGTGCTCAGGTGCCTCGCTCTGTTCGAGCCCGGCACAGCGGTTCCTATAAAACAATTCCAGAGGCTCCTGGGGCACATGACATCCTCAGCCGTGGTCGTGCCACTCGGGTTGATGCATATGAGACCGCTATAGCACTGGCTTCAGACTCGAGTCCCGAGATGGGCATGGCGCCGCGGCACACAAGTCCTGCCATCAGACTTTTAACCCTTAGACAGAACTCTGTTTTCTGCGGACCGGAATCCCCCTACAGCAGGTGTCCAGATGTGTCGTGGTCACCACAGATGCCTCTCAATAGGGTTGGGGTGCCGTGTGCAACAGGCACGCTGCCACTGGCTTCTGGACAGGGCCCCGGCTGCGTTGGCACATCAACTGCCTAGAGTTGCTGGCTGTATTCCTTGACCTGCGGAGGTTTCTCCTGCTGATTTGGGCAAGCACATCTTGATCTGTTTAGACAGCACCTCGACGGTAGCGTACATAAATCACCAAGGCGGCGTGCGCTCTCGTCATATGTCACAACTCGCCCGCCATCTCCTCCTTTGGAGTCAGCAGTGACACAGGTCGCTGTGCACCACTCATATCCCTGGCAAATGCAACATGACAGCGGACACGCTGTCTCGACAGGTTTCACCCAGCAGAGATTGGAGGCTCCACCCCCAGGTGGTCCAGCTGATTTGGGGCCGATTCGGCAAGGCACAGGTAGATATCTTTGCCTCCCATGACAACACTCAATGTCCGCTCTGGTACTCCCTGACAGAAGCCCCTCTTGGGACAGACGCATTGGCATACAGCTGGCCCCGGGGGCTGTGCAAGTATGCATTTACCCCAGTGAGCCTTCTTGCACTGGTGCTGTGCAAGATCAGGGAAGACAAGGAAAAAGTCACCTTGGTGGCTCCTTGTTGGCCCACCTGGACTTGGTTCTCGGATCTCACGCTCCTCATGGCAGCACCTCCATGGAAAATTCTCCTGAGGAAGGACCTTTTTTCTCAGGGACGGGACACCCTCTGGCATCTGCGCCCATACCTCTGGAACCTCCACGTCTGGCCCCTGGTCGGGACGCGGAAGATCTGAGTGACCTACCACCTGCAGTCTTAGACACAATCAACCAAGCCAGAGCTCCCTCCACCAGGCAACTTTACGGCCTGAGGTGGCGCTTGTTCTCGAAATGGTGTTCTTCCCGATCTGAAGACCCACAGAGATGCCCAGTTCAGTCAGTGCTCTCATTCCTGCAAGAGAGGCTGGAGGGGAGGCTGTCCCCCTCAACCTTGAAGGTGCATATAGCCTCTATTGCGTCCCACCATGACGCAGTGGACAGCAAGTACTTGGGTAAGCACGACTTGATTATCAGGTCCCTTAGACTCGCCGGAGGCTGCATCCTCCCTGGCCAAGCCTGTTCCCCTCCTGGGATCTCTCAGTGGTCCTCTTGGGCCTTCAGAGACCCCCCTTTGAGCCGCTTGATTCAGTTGAGCTCAAGGCCCTCTACTTGAAATTGGCCCTCCTGATAGTGCTAGCTTCCATCAAGAGGGCTGTGGACCTGCAAGCATTCTCTGTCAGCAACACTGACCTTTAGTTCAGTCCGGCACATACTCATGTTATCCCGAGACCGCGACCGGGCTACATGCCCAAGGTTCCTACAACTCCCTTCAGGGACCAGGTCGGGAACCTGCAAGCAAGCTGCCCTGAGAGGAGGCAGACCCAGCCTTATCGTTGCTGTGTATGGTACGTGCTTTGCATATCTATTTGGACCGCACACAGAGCTCTAGGTGTTCCCACCCCTTGCGGGTTCGCACTACAGCCATCACACTCGACGAGAAGTGTGGCATCCTCGTGGGCACGTGGGTGTTCCGCTTGCACCCAGCGCCCTTCACCAAGTTGATCCAGTGTGCTTTCTCTCCCAGGTTAGATACTTAGCGTCGCTTCCTGGATGTTCGTCCTCCCTAGCCTTCTGACCAGCAAATTCAGCGGAGCAATTTGTGACCAGACCCACTACGAGCCACAAGTGTTCTGTATTGGGGTAGGGCTCCAGAGGCTTAATTACCTCTTCAGGCAACTCCCTGTGATGTATTTTCTGTTTTCCCTCTGTCGGCGGACCTGTGTCTCCCTTGGGCAGTCCCACTGCTCCCGGTCGCCATGTTTGTAGAGCTCCTCCCTCATCAGGCAGGACCTACCACCGCAATGCTTCCACATGCGGCTTCACAACCCGGTGTATTTGCCACATGTCACCTCCCCCTAGTCTGGGCAGGGTGTGGCCTCCGCAGGGTCTTGCTAGTCATGTAGCGCCTGTTCCCCCCTCAGGGGTGCTGGGAACCTAAGATCTGTATATGACACCTTTTCTGGGGGCGTTGGGGAAGGTTGCGTGCAGTTGATACAGTTGCTTCTAGCCCACAGCAGCCTGCTTGCACCTGTGTCAGCAGTTCACGTAACACTGTCTAGTGCGTGGCGCTTTTGAACGGGACCCCTTGTGTCACTTCATTCAACACAACGTTGAGTGAGTGACAGACGGGGTCACTGTTACTGTTGTAACCTATGTTCCCTGAGGGAGGGAACGAGACACTGCCATGACACTAGACCTACCACTGTAAACGGTCGTACCTTACTCTTGGCTCCTCAGTGCAAAAACCTGACAGACAGACACATGCCCACTTCCCC
Organism: Xyrauchen texanus; assembly: GCF_025860055.1. Lineage (NCBI taxonomy): Eukaryota > Metazoa > Chordata > Actinopteri > Cypriniformes > Catostomidae > Xyrauchen > Xyrauchen texanus. The sequence continues at coordinate 22,307,587 of NC_068300.1, forward strand.
TTATATCCATATGTCAGGGGGCGGGACATGCAAATTCATTTTTGGCCTTTTCTCAAGTTCAGAGGTACACAAGGCTCCCAAGGAAGACCCTTGTGTCACTTCATTCGACACATCTCGTTCCCTCCCTCAGGGAACGGAGGTTACAACAGTAACCATGACGTTTGAGGTTCAGTAACATTTTGGATTAACTGAGAGGATTGTGTTTGTTCAACAATAAAATTAATCCTGAGGAATACAATTTACCTAATAATTGTGCATGCAGTGTCTATTGTGGAAGGCTTTCTTTGGAAAATGTTGATAAAGCATTATATTGCTACATATTGTTTTATTTTATTTCCTAGATGGAAATAAATTAATTTTGTATCTAGTGTCCAATTTCAACACTTTTAAAATCTGCTATTAATTGTGTTAAAAATGTTAATTGACTGACAGCACTACTTTTATCATATTGCTGTTTTAGCCTTTTTATAAAAAGCAATAAGCCAATTGAGTGAGATACAGTGATTTTACCATGGATAAGGAACAAGCGTTGTTCCTTAAAAACAACCCTTACCTGTGATAAAATCAATGTACTGCAGAGCCTCTTGGGGCTTATAACTTTAATATACATGTACAACTCACATACACAAGGGTCTATTTAATTCTTGAAGATACAGTTCTGCAACAAAATGTTACTAACAAAGGTTAAATTAGGCCTCATGTTGTTTCAAACCTGTATAACTTTCTTTATTCATTGGAACGCAAAAGGAGATGTTAGGCAGAATGTTTGCATCAGTGACCATTCAGTTTTATTGTTTGGAAAAAATATGCATTGAAAGTGAATGGTGACTGAAGAAAGTAATTCATACATGTTTGGAACAGCATGCGGGAAAATAAATGATGACAGAATTTTCATTTTGAATGTACCATCCTGTTATACAAACAGAGTAAAACTCTATCAGTAAAAAATGGCATAAAATAAAAACAAAATATTTGGGTGGAGCAAAAGTAAAGAGGAAATAGATGTGATGGACCAGTAAAGGTCTAACAATTCTTCCAATACATACCTGTCTATGGAAGCGCAGCGTAGTTCTAGCGGGAAGGCTAGCAGCTGTACATCATCACATCATTAGCTGGGTAATTCCTAGCCAATCGCATGTAAGCCATTGCTTTATAAGTCTGCTCACAATCTATCACATTGCTGTTTCAGTGTGCTAACACGGCAACCTCCACCACCCCACCACCACCAGTTGAGCCCTGTTCCGCACGGGGGTAGGCTCCTCGCCCCTGCCTCCTATCTCCGGCAGGACATGACGGTTCCGGGAACAACTCCCTCTGACCGCCGGACGGGGCCTACGCCAAAGAGAGAGACATTACTTTCTGTTTTACATTTATCAATTAAATGGTATCTTAAACTTCACTCAAGCCTGCGTGTCTTCCAGATAGAAATAAAGTTACACTTGGTGCTGTGCTAAAGATATTTTCTGTGTAAATCCCCATATTTGGCAAGTGGCAAAAAATAAACCAGAACATTGAAAGCGGCTTCAGAGTCAGTTCTTTACAACGAAATGAAAATCTGTGATACCACAACGAACAACGTCATTTTGATGCCAAAAAGATATGGGTTTTTGCATCTGTGCTGTTACTGGTAGCAGAAGCATTTCCTAACCACAGCACTCACATACAGAGCTGAAAACACTTCCATCTGTTCTTCACATGTGTCTGCTGTAGGAGAACAAGGCCTAGGAGTAGAGTTTCCGCTTGAATGTGGAGAAAACCAGCTGCACACCTGCGTAGAGCTTTGCTTATCTAAGTCTGAACTGAGATTCAAATGCTGCTAAAGGGATGCAATCCTTCTACACACTGTAAAAAGTAATAACATGCAGTTGTTACATTAAGGAGGTATTTTTACCTGAACTAACCCTTAAAAATGACTTTTGTTGGATTACCTAAAATAGTCAGGTTAGTTCAGTCATATTAAATGATATTTTTAATTAAGATGTATTAAGATGTTACCACATGAGGTATGTCTTTTAGGTTACCCGACAAAATATTTTTACAGTATAGGTAGCTGTATGTGCTAAAAATGTTAATTATATTATGCTTTATGTTTAGAACTATATGAGAGTGGAAAAAAAATCTGTGAACTATACCTTTAAGACATTTCTTACTTGTCTGTTGCTTATTTGTTATTTGCACATGGGGTTGGCTGCTAAATGGCAGGTATTTCACAACTGACTTGAGTTTAAAACAGTGTGGACATATCTGGGTTCCTTGTGGCAGAGGAGAAATATAGTGCCAGTGTAAGTGCCCCTGCAGTTACACAGAAGACAAGAGCTGGCGCCAGATATAGAGGTCACACAGAGAGTTGGCAGGCCGGGCATCCTGACGCCAGGGCTTACACCATTACTGAACACAGCGCAGAGAGTCTCACCCTGACACACATTCATAAACAAGTGGTGCCAAGCAGAAAGTGGGAGGGCATGAGGAGAGTATACCTCCTTTTTACACAAAGTGACAGTCATTTTACACTTTTATTTAGCACTGAAAACAAAATAATAATAAAAAAAAGCTACAATTACTTACAAATTTTTTTTTTTTTAAAGACACACTGTAAAAACTTCTATCCACCAAAATTAAAACATTTCATCGAAAAAAAAATAAAATAATTTATTTTAGTTTAATTCTTCATTATTTTTTTAAAGTATATTCAAAGTGGTTCCACTGTTACAAACTGCAGGAATGATCATTGCACTTTTTTGACCACTTTGAATGCAATTACTGATTAAGAAAATCAAGTTGAAACTCTAATAAACTCCTAAAATCGAGTAGAAATAAACTAAATTATTGTGACAAGTTAAATGGATGGAAACAAAGGTGTTAAAATGAAAACATTTTGACAGTGCATTTCTGTGGACACCCATCTAATGTCCACACACATATAATGAACATGGGATACTTTTATGAAAGTAACTTATTCTCGAGTTAAAGAGAAATCAATATTTCTCTCTGTTTTTTTAAATCAAAACAAAAACATCTGTTGATATTCTGCTCATATACAGCCCTATCAGCCAGGCCTCAGCTTGCAGAGGAGGACAATAAATAGATACCAAAATAGATACATAAATAAATGAGAGTGCAGTGTGTTCTCCAGGGATTTGCCTGTTGTTTCTGCCTTATAAAAGCTGATGGGAGGTCGATAAGCTTTTGGAACCCCAGAAAGGTAGCAGTGAAACAAAATATTATTTCCCCATACTGAACACTGTTTTGAAGTGTTGTATGTATAATTAGAATAATTAATGTGAACTGTGGAAAAGCCTGAGAGCTGTGCGATGTCTAGCAAAACATCCCTTTAAAGACAGCTGGCCTCTGCAGATGTAACATTAATGACATTGAATTTAAGGTTGATGCTAAGTCAATCAAAGAAGATTCTACCAGGAAAACAACACTTGATTAAAACATCTTCACTGTTTTAACTACATACACTGACTTGACAATGGAACTGCAGTGAGTTGAGATGCGCATTCACTGCAATACATTTACATTCTGTGCAGATGCTTTCAAAGAACCCACGTTTCCCTGTAAAGTAGTAAACTGTACAACAGTAAGCCCACAGATGTTTCTTGGGAAGAGCCCTGAACATTCTAAAAGTTCTAGAACTGGAACCCAACCACTAATTATTGCTTTAAGAGAAGGTTCTTTCCAGGAATCCTACAGCATCACGTCCCCTTCCCAGCAGTGTGCCGTGCAAGCGCTCCAGAACTGCACAAGCAAATGCCTTAACAAAACAAAGATGAATGAATGGAACACATGGTCACATCATTTGAGGTAAGATACCACACAAATGAGTCGATTAGGAATGATCCTTCTAAACCTGTGTGACCATCTAAAGACCAACCAACCAAAAATCAAAACACTCATACAAAAAGAAAGGTATTCTGATGCTCACTCCATTTCTTGCTTGCTAGGCTTCATCATTTAACCTAGTATACTAAACCTGATGTTCTGTAGTATTTATTTAAATATTTAAATGAAAACATCAAACTTCACATAAGGTAAGAAAAATACATCTAAACGACCAAGCAATGTTTCAGCCTATGAACCACATATTTGCGAAGCTAGGTTTCATCATAAACTTATTGTTTTTGAAATCTCAAAAATACTGTACCTTTACAGGAAAATAATTTACATCCTGGAGACTAGTCGTTCCTTGAAAGCATATTACATGTGGGTCTTGTATGTTTTCTGCTGTACATTAAAATTTCCCAAAATACGAAACATGTTCACAACAGACACTCTCTGTCGCAGCATTGTCGGCACTGTGTACGACAGATACTGCAATAATTTCAAAAACAGTTTAAACATCAGATGAAAATGCCCTTCCCTGTACATACCAGCATTTCAAGACCTTGGCCAGTCAGAGTGTGCTAAAGAAGCTGGTTTGGGTTGGCTTCGGTCCTGAGGCTTAAACCAGTTGATTCCTGCTTCTGGCTAACTGAGTGCTTACATTCAGGTCCAGACAGCCACCAGAGGAGATGACGGCATCAAAAGTTTCTAATGCTTAACGCAGACAGGTCAGGCCTTTTTCTGTAGAGGCCATAGAAACCCGGGAGAAGACAAACTGTATTTCTATCCAGACAGGTGCAACAGTTGTCATATTTATTTCCTTTCCCTGTCCCTCATGCAAAAAGGGGAGGGTCTGTCATTCTGGAATCAACCTGCCTCCTCCTACCCTCCTTCATCTAATCCACTTATGCTTTTACACTTAGATTTTCCATGGGTGGTAAATAATCAAAATCAACAAAAATTGTGATACATTCAAAAGATGATCAACCGTTAAATTGCAGCCAGCATTAAACAAAAGATCATGCCAGATATTTTACATAGTATAACTTCACACAGTAATATGAGATGGGTAATCTTTTTTGGAGGCTTTTCTTAGCAGGTTGTCCTCTGAGTATGTACTGTATACTATCTTATATAATCCATGATAGTTACTCACTAATTACCCAGACAAGCAGTCAGCACTTCTCAAAGCCTTGGTGTTGACACACCTGTGCACAGGTAGGCTTCAGGAAATGATTGGAATGACCTTGAGGACTAATTATTAGACAAACATCACTTATATGCAAATTTTACTACTAAAGCGGTCAGTAAATCAGATTTTTCCACAGCAACGTAATTTTCCAGTGACGCTTGCGCAAATAACAAACATGGCATCTGATGAAAACTTTGTTTTTTTATTTCCGGTTTCTTCACTTCCAGATATTCCAGAGATGTTGCTGTGTTAATTTCCTTAACTTTCTATCATGACATGCAGCGGAATTGCGCTGCAATAGTGGGGTTTCCCTTTTACGTAAAACTCTGGGATTCCCCCAATGTACAAGCACATATACACAAACGTGAGGGACAGTCAATATTTTACTTTGGTGTCTACAAATGGGTATCTTTTATAGTGTATATGCTTTTCACACTGTACTCCCAGAAATGTTGAATTCTTTACATTGTGTTGAATTTTGTTGGGCTCCATTCTATGACGTTTGTTATTTGCTCTGTTCACACACATGTGCACTTTTCAAACACCCATCACAATGCCGCTTATGTGTTTACATGACCATATAAGCAGTGTTCTCGAGCAGAAACCCAGGTGTGATAATTATCTTTCTCTAAAGCCCTTAAGCGGCGGCATAATGATGTTTCAGAATGCTGTTTACTGCAAAAACCCTGGAATAAACTGTTTTCATAAGTGCATGTAAACGTGGTCAATTGACAGTGATTCCCGACCATAGGTATGTGTAACCCAAGGGGTACTTGCTGGTTATGTGGGAAAGATCCCACATACAAAATCACTAATTTAAAGGAATATAACCGACCAAGCCAAGTGGCTATGTTTCAAGCTATGTGCCACATGTTTGCTTAGCAGTAAAGGTCTGTATCCCTACAGAAGGACTGAGGACTAATCTCAGAAAAACCTGCTGGCCGTTAACATTAATCTGGTTAAAAGATATAGAGATTCTTCTTTAAGGTGTCGAAGTGTACAGGCTTTTCTCACGGCAGGGGAGGGAAATCCCTTGAAATCTGGATATGCACTGTAGTGTGAACGTATATTCGATGACCTTCACTAGAATTGGTCAATTTGCTATTCTCTGCTGTTTGTTTAAAATGGAGTGAATTATGGTAATCTGGTAAATGTTTAATCTTTCAACTTCAAGAATCTATTGTGATTGTCACTCCAACACATCAGACCAACAAATAAGACCTCAATCACATGACAACCAAGCTAAATTACACTTATGTTTATATAATTGCTTGTGATGGAATAAAAATTGTACATAGGTGTCCCATATTACCCAATGTCCCTGATTACCATAATTCACCCTACCATTGGTCAAAATGTTGAATAAAGTATAGGATATAAGTTTGGACTAAAGAAACGCTATGTACAATTCTATGACAACACTTATATAAGCTGCAATGATGAGGCGTAAATAAGCTCAAGCGTAAAAAAGAATTCCCCATCCTTCACCATCCATTGACTAAATCCAATTAGTTAAGACCCCTCCACAACTCACTTACCCAGTCCAGCTCAATGGAAATTGAATTTCATAGATTGAACATCCCATTATCTCTTTCGGTCAGATCCTCATCTGAGTAAAGTAGGGGTGAGGTGAGCGGCCCCGGAACAGAGGAGAGACACGGCTCCTCGCAGTCCACCGCCTTTAACAGGGTAAAAGCCCTAGATATTAGTCATAAGTGTTCTTTAAATTCATTAGCATCTTCATGAGTGGGTATCTGAAGTGTTGGGGGGAGAATCTCAGTAATAAGGTTAGATGGGCGTTCTGGTTTGGCGCCGTCCTCACTGTCACAGAGAGAGTGGCTGCTGGGAGCCAGTGGCTTGGGTTTGAGTACACAAAGTAACCAAGAAAGCCTTGAAGATTGCCGCAGATGAGGGCTTAGGTATGTGCCTGGGCATTCAGGGCTGATCCACTCCAAGGTAAGAGCTAAAAGCCCTCCTTTATTCCAGAAGTACAGATCATGAACATAATCATTTTCAAGATTTGATCTAGAAATATCTGGTATATGCCCAGCAAATTTCATTTTACTTCTTAGCCAAAAGTTTGATTATGATTTTTTAATGAGAATAAAAAAAAAACTCATTTTAAAAACGTGCTATATTAGTTTGTTGGGCTTCTCAAAATGGACTGATCCAGCTATGACCTCCCTATGCTGACCTGAAAGTATGTATTTGCAATCATACTCAGCCTAGACAATGCTGTGCAATGACCCAAATTTACTACTTAACACCAATGGGCATAAACTCTAGCCTCTTACACTCAAATTACTGAACCATTGGAATTCAGTCCCTATTTACCACAGGGAATAAAAGCACATAAAATGTCCCAATAAAAAAAAAGTTACTAAAAATGTATGAAGCACATTTTTTAAACGTTTAAACAAAATTAAGCTTGTTTCAAATGCTAAAACAATGGATATATTGCTCAAAATTAGGACAAAAGTATTCAGACACTTTATGGTTGTCAATCATTAGTGAAACATGTCCACCGTTAATGTGATTAACAACCCCTGTGGTTACTCTGCTGGGACACCTGTGTGGACTTATGGGGAAGTGACTTTATGCATCCACTAAACAGGCATTGATACCAGTTGGTTAAAATTAATTGCAAAAATTGCTTTTTTTTACAAGTAAAGTTACCGTAATTTCCGGACTATTGAGCGCACCTGAATATAAGCCGCACCCACTGATTTTTAAATAAAATATTATTTTGAACATAAATAAGCCGCACCTGTCTATAAGCCGCAGGTGCCTACCGGTACATTGAAACAAATGAACTTTACTCAGGCTTGTAACAAAAATAAATAGGCTTTAACGAAACGGGGGCGTGGGTCAAGCGCCCGTCCGGAGAGAAAGCGGTAAGGCGCTTACACCTGAGCTAAATTATGTCTAACACCGGTGTCTAATTTCAGTAAGCATGGGGAGAGCGGCATAAAAGGCAGCAGCCACAGAGCTGAGAGAGTGACACACGTCAGTCTAGTGTTGGCGCATAGAAGAATTGAGAAACTTTAGAAAATTGATTGTAAACATTGCTGTGGCCATTAAAAGCCTTACCTGGAACGTCAAGTGCCCTGCTGAAAACTGTCACACTGGTGCCCGTGTGACAGTTTTCCCAAGAAGGACACGTGAAGCAGGGCACTTGAAATTAGACACCGGTGTTAGACATAATTTAAGCGCAGGTGTAAGCGCCCTTACCGCTTTTCTCTCCCGGACGGGCGCTTGACCACGCCCCCGCTGCCACACACGGCTTGTAATAAAATATTTGCAGTAAACAGTAGCCTACCAAGAAAGTCATTGGTCACTATCTTCCTCGTCCTGTGCACTGAATCCACTGAAGTCATCTCCTTCGGTGTCGGAGTTGAATAACCTCAGATTTAGTTGTCTTTTTGCACTGAGTCAATTCATCACGCTGCTGTTTCCAGCGTCTTATCATTGACTCATTAAGACCAAGCTCCCGTGCAGCAGCTCTATTTCCTTTTCCAACAGCCAGATCACTCGCCTTCAACTTGAAAGCAGCATCATATGCGTTTCTCCATGTCTTTGCCATGGTGAGGGTGACAAAATTACTACCGTAATCATAATGATGGGAAGTTTGAGCACGCTCCATTTAATCTAAACAGTAAACAAAAAAAGTTGTTTTGACCTTAACCCGTTCGGCAATTTCATTGGTCTAATGAAAGCTTCACGCCGCCAAAAAACTGAGCACGTCACAGAATGTTTTTTTTTAATTTTTTTTTATAAAATTTGAAAGCGGGAAAAATCCATATATTAGCCGCGTCATTGTATAAACCGCGAGGTTCAAAGCGTGGGAAAAAAGTTGCGGCTTATAGTCCGGAAATTACGGTAGTTCTGAGAAAAGCTTTAGCATAATTTGCTTGCAGATGACACAATGAATATCCAACATTTAATGTGTGACTATACCTACAGTAAACAGTTACAGCTATTACAAAAAATATTTACAGAAACATAACCAAATGAGTCATTTTATCACTATCTGCATCAATGGTAGATCTAAGAAAGTCTGGCAGGGGCTAAGTTAGAGACATTTTTACCGGTATACTAACTAAATATTGTGATACCAAAAAAAAAAAATGATACTATATCACTGTAACACAGTTAAAGGATGGGCAAGGAGGAGGCGAGAACCAGCTTGTCAATATAAATAATATTTAATGAAAACTTAAACCAAAAGCATAAACATAAACACACACACATGACAGACATGCCTGTAATTCTCTCTCTCTCGAACCATCGTCACCGGCCGCCTTTATCCCTCGCGCGCCTCATCAGGCCGATTGGGGACCGGGCGTGCGATATTCCGACCCGGCCCCGCCCCCCTCCGCTCCACAATCATCTTGTAGTTAATTTCGGTACCATATTAAAGGATGCTGCCATTAGCAAAATGTAATATAATTTGTGAGTTTTGAGGTGAAATCAAAGACCATTTTAAAATAATAAAAAAGCCTCTATACGGCCAAGTGTGTTCATTAAACAGCAGAAGAATGTCATTTAATGAAATAACATACAGTCACATGCGCTGCGCAACACAGTATGAATAAGAAGTGCCTCTATGCCCTGTCATCTCCTTCATATACACACACACACACAGTCACGCACACGAACACACACAAATGTAACTCACACTATTAGTGCTTGATTTTCATGCAGTGTGTCCAAACATATCCATCTGCAGAGCCACAGATCAGTGTGTTAAGGTTTATAAAAGGCTGTGAAATCTAAAGTGAACTCTTTCTCTGCTCTAAGATTTCGTCTTGCGAGTCACAGGAAGCTTGCTATAAGAAATTTCATTAACAGGAAGAACTTCAAATGAATTGTGACTAATTACTTTTTCCATGTTCACAGTGAGAGTCGGGGGAGATAAAAGACGGCCCAGTCCACCAAAAGAGACAGAGTGAGCCCAGCTGAGGAGCTGTTTGTGTGTTGGCCACTGCCGTGTTTCAACATTTGAGTGTTTAAATTGAAGCTTCACCATTGCGCTTTAAGCGAACGTGTTTATTTTCTGTTAATAAAAAGTGACATTCCTGAGTTGGAATCGCCGTGTCCTGCTTCCTTCTTTTGATCCAGATGCAAACATCTGTTACACTGGTGCTGAAATCCAGGATAAAGCTTCATTTAACGAACCAAATAGCAAATATATAATGGCAAGTGATTTTCAAGTACCAAATTAGCAATTTAGCATGATTTCTCAAGGATAAGGTGTTGGAGTGATGGCTGCTGGTATGACTTTTTTCAAATAGTGTAATCATCAGTATATATTGTTGAAAAGTATTATATTTTCATTTAAATAAAGCTGTACATTGGCCCTGTCTCAATACCCCCACTTGTGGTCTTGCCTACATACCCACTTTCCTTACGTATTTCCGGTGTTTGGCACTAGTGTGCAAATAGAGGTGAACACTGCGAGTGTGTGTATGACTTTTGATTGCACGCGGGAACACTCGTAGACTTAAGAGCTGTTTTTGTATTTTCACTCAGCTGTTTTTGGTTGCAGTGACTGTTATAGTCTCCTTAAAATAATAAATACCTGAAAACTTTACCCATCTTTTCATTTATTAATACACTGGTTCATACATACTAGTTGTTGGAAGTGTATTGCGCTGTAGAAAATATGTAAGTAAATATTTCTATGTTTTATTGTGTGAAAATAATTGTAAAAATTCAGTATTTTTACTCATTTTGATTTTCAGTTCTTTGCACATTAAAACAATTTTTAACTATAAAATTGCACTGTCCATAACTGCTGTAAAATATTCAATATAAGCAATTTTTTTCTTTTGTTTCTCAATACACTGCATAAAACTTAATTTAAATGTATATCAATTAAATATAATTAATATAAATCCATAATTAATAGCTACTAATACAAACCCTTTAAATGATATGCTTTGGCTTGTCATTTATATAAGACGACCAAAGACTGCTTTACACAACTTATCAGTATGTGGATTCATACAACAAATAAAAAGCATTACAACTTATATTTTAAATACATAAAGATGAGAAAGAACATGTTGTAGTAGTTGATAAATTTTTAAAACAACATTTACTAAACCATATATTATATGCCACACTGGCTGATTAACGACCAAACTGACCAGCAGTATTAGGCAAGAACAAACAAAATAAGGTGATTACTGGGCAAGAGGGATAACAAAGAGCTATATAAATATACACATAAATAATATTTTGTAATTATGATTCTGATATTAAGTCATCCCAAACATGTTATATAATGCTGAATACTTTAATTTATCCTAAACTAAATATATGCTTCTAATTATAATGACTTATGTTGATTAGCATGGCATAAACACACAGATCACTCAGGTAGAGCCGGGGTGTGGCTCCTGATCGTGATGAACTCTGGGATACACTTAACCTGAAAGACCGCTCCAAAGTGGTATTTGCACTAGTGTGGATTTAGTGTGGGTTATGTGCACTGATATTTGGCATGTTTTTTGACATGGAAAAGTCTTGAAGACTTGACCAAGTCTGCAAGTGGGGGTATGGGACAGGGCCAGTATGTAATTTAAACATAATTTGATCATAACTATGATCTATCAAAAATCTATAATGTCCTAGTCATCATTGTGTAGTTTGATAAAATACAATTGTGAATTGTTTAAAAATAAGTAATTAAATAATAATTGTATTTATAACCCCAGTGAGCAAGCCAAAGGTGACTATGGCAAGGAACATAAAACTCCATATGATTTTGGTTAATAGAGAAAAATAACCTTGGGAGAAACCAGACTCACTGTGGGGGCCAGTTCCCCACTGGCTAACATCATGAATATAAAGCCAATATTATTTAACTATAGTGCAAGTCATTGCACTATACATAGGTCAATAATAAGTCAATAATTTAAAATTATTAAACTAAGTAAGTGTCAGTGTTTAAACAAAGATTTTGTATTAACTGTAAGATTAATGACTAATATCTTTGAAGTCCATCCTGGATTAACAGCAGTAATTCACATTGATGCAATTGTCCTTGTTAGTTGGCTGATGAAGTGTTTTGTTGGCAATTAATTGATAGTCTATGTATTCCATTTCAAGAGTGTAGTCCATCATTAGACCGAGGTGATGCAGGCAGAGACAGAAGACCAAAAGCATCCTTTTTCATACAGCCTCAAAACAACAGCTTACATTGAAAGGAATGCTCTAGTAGTGATTAAAGGAAACTTAATAATAGATTAGAACCTCATGGCCAAGATTTTAAACAAGCTCCTTAGTAGCAAAGTAAAGATAGTTTGACGAAATTGCAGTTCCCTTGACTCACCTGCCAGGGCTAACATCTGCTAGCTAGTTATCACGTGTAATGCATTTAGGTAGAGCGAAAACGAAGGCGGAAAACCTGATCACTTCAACCACTGCACTTAGCTCACTGCTGCACTGACCACAGTGTAATAAGCTTCTTCAGACTTGTGTGCCAGAGAGGAGGGAGGCCAAACATAGCTCATGAAGATTTAATGAACACTCAATTCCTTAATTTCCCTTGCACTGATTGGAGATGAACGTGTGGAACTTGTAACACATACCCGGATATGTTTTATTTTCATGGAAAGTAGATCTTGTGAGTCTAGCTTGTTAATAATAAATTGCCAGGCAGTTATAGTGTAAACCTCACAATGACTTGGCTTAATGTATTTTTCTGGTACAATGGAACATTAATGGCATCAGGTTGCAAAATCATGGTATGATACATTATATACCACATTAATGCTTTTGTTAAGCATATATTGTATCAGCTCATATAAAAATAACCATATAAAGCTAGTTGAGCTTGCTGGTCAAGCTTTGAAGCCTGATGGGTACACCAGCACAAATCTTTTCTGCAGAGATGTTCCTTTTTTGTTAGTGGTAGGTTGAAACAAATAGAGCCTTTACGTTAAATAAAGAGAGTCTTTTGCAAAGATGGGTCACAATATCATGGTGTACTCTAGACAGAATGTGGCTAGGAAGCAGACAAAAATTGACATTAAAATTTTGCATAACATAATTTTAACAGGGTTAAAACTTCAGGTGGCTGTTCTTAAACTATTCAGAGACATGTGGTATTAAGGAAGTGGCCACATGGCTGCAAAACCCTCTTCAACTATATAAATTTTCACACAGCTGGTATGAAGTTCCCATGTTTATTTCTGTCTATGTATTATGTGGGTTCACAGGCGTGAGTATTTAGAGTAGGCACACCCTCTGTGCATCTGCATAGTGCCAATGAGTGTATTTGGGTGTGTTAGTTTGTACGTGTGTGTGAAAATAGGGGGCTATAAGTTTAAAGGCCTGAAGTATCTATAAATCCTTTTCTGTGGTGCACTGATGTCTGACATCCCTGCTGAAAAATCAGGTTAGACCAGAATTAATTTCCATAATTGATGCTGGTTTGGTGCTGGTCTACCATTGCCATGTTGATCACTAATGAAACTGGTTTGCCAAGGAAAGCTTGTTGGTGAAGCTCGTTAATAAGCCTGGGTGTGCATCCCATGCTAGGCACCAGCATTCCAAGCACAACATATGCTGGTGACCAGAAATGTAAGCGCAGCGTAGTTCTAGCGGGAAGACTGGCAGCTGTACATCATCGCACCATTAGCTAGGTAACTCCAAGCCAATCATGTGTCAGCCATCGCTTTATATGTCTGCTTACAATCTATCACACTGCTGTTTCAGTGTGCCAACATGGCAACCTCCACCACCCCACTGCCTCAGGTTGAATCCCGTCCTGCACAGGGTTAGGCTCCTCGCCCGTGGCTCCTATCTCTGGCAGGATCTAATGGTTCTGAGTACAACTTCTGAGAGACATTACATTCCTATTTCACATTCATCAAAAAAATGTAATCTTAAACTTTACTCAAGTCTGAGAGACTTAATGATAGAAATACTGGTCTTTTAGAAGGCAAAGGGTTTCCTGCAGGCCAGGGTTGGCTGTACTGGCACTGGGATTGGCATTCGGCTTTCACCCACTCACACTCTCTCACACTCATACTGCACACAAGATCTCACCTCTTTCTCATGATAGAGTAATGCAGCTCTTCCTGTTTGATGTCTGCATGATCTCCACTGGCACGATCGCTGCCCTCGCTTTCGTCACTGCTGAAAACGGACGCCAGCTCCTTTTTGGGCACTCGTGTTGGCGGCAAGGGAATGGTACGTTTTTCTGCCAGTCGCCCACGGTTCTGCAGGAGCACAGAAGGGACAGACAGACTGAGATTTTGGGAACAGCTTTACCCAATCTTGCTGGCTGATGCTCAAGATCCATCATAAACTGTTAGAAATTTAAAGACCTAATAAAATCGCCTGGTGGCGATGTCAAACTGTTTTTTGTCCAGTGTTGACATTTTTTTTAAACACAAAGTTTGGGCAGAACATATTGAAGGGCTAATCCCTTTTTTTCAAATAGGCTTTGTTTACGTCACAGCCATGAACCATAATTTGTTACTTGCTGGTCGGTTTCAGGATGGGCGTTCTCAGTCTAAAGAGCACCTGATTGGATACAAATCTGTGTAGTGCAACATGTCTCTTCGATATTTTCGGTGCATTTTACTGGAAGAGACACAATGTAAATTTTAAATGTGTAGGCTATATCTGCTAAAAGTGAATTTAGTCAACATTTCTGAGTATACTAGCATATACACTCACTGAGCACTTTATTAGGAACACCAGTACACCTACGTATTCATTTATATTTACATTTATGCATTTGGCAGACACTTTTATCCAAAGTGACCAGACTGGTTTGAGCTGATAGAAAGGCTACGGTAACTCAGGTAACCACTCTGCACAATTGTAGTGAGCAGAATAGGATCTCAGAATGTGCAATCTTGAGGCGGATTGGCTACAACAGCAGAAGACCATGACAGGCACTTTATTAGGGCCATAGTGTGTATAATAAAGTGCTCTGTGAGTGTACATGGCCTCTAAGCAAACACCATCCATCCATCCATCCATTGTCAACCGCTTATCCTGTGTACAGGGTCACGGGGGGCTGGAGCCTATCCCAGCTAACATTGGGCGAAAGGCGGGGGACACCCTGGACAGGTCGCCAGTCCATCGCAGCTAAGCAAACACACGTGAACAAAATTATTTTTGAAAAATTTATTTGGAATCTTTATTTACATGGAATCTTAAAACCTAAAAAAAAGGATTAGAGTTATATTTATATTTGTAGTCATTTTATTTTATTCACGAAAGACTGAAATTAGCAACAGTTAGTGCAGTAGAATATTAAATTAACTTCATAATTACTATAAAGTAGCACTTTCATAACAAAGCCACACAGGAACAGCCTTATTACAGGGAGAGAAGGTAATAGTTCATGGATCGCCCCTTGTTGCGATTCGAACTTGCAACATTTTGATTTGTAACCCAAATCTTTGACAACTCATCTACACCAAACCACTCAAAAATTCAGAAGAGGATGACAATCAAAAGCTACGAGGTTTGTCCATGCCAGAGCACAACGCTAGTTAGTCCTGACTGTTTTTCCACTGAAACCCAGCAAGTTGTCATTCCAATTACTCCCGCTGTCATGTGAACCACGCAATTCAGCCCCACAGGTCACACACACATCGCAGGCACTTCTGATTCAAAAGCCGTCTCATAAACAATAATGAATCATGAATCATGGGTCACGAATCATGAGGAAATAATGACAGAATGTAGTGAGGAAATGCACAACATGCTGAACTATGGAAATAACAGCCAGGGAGAGCAATGCAGAGGAAAATACCATTGATCCACGAGATCGGAGATGGAGGATGGCGGATGGGTGAGTGAGAGAGCCGTAATAGTGATTCCTTCTCTTCCTCTCCCCGCATCAGATATCTAAAGACAGCGAGGGATGAAGAGGATGAGGGGCCCTCAGGGTTTAGTGTGTGAAGCTGGGCGACCTTTAATGTGACCTGAAGGGGTCAGTGCAGATTTTTTCAAGAGTGAACAGAAAGGAAGAGAGAGGATCTGGAGGGAAAGGCTATGTTTGGAATAGAATACTAGCATACTATTTACTGAATACTTCGCAGCATACAGTACACAGTATACTTGTACTGCCTACTATTGTTTAAAAATAGTGAGAAGTAGGCATTATTCCAGTATAAATATTTCAAACAGTAGTATGCTACAATTTAATCAATATGTTTGTCACAACAAGTGGAGTCTAGTTATCAACTTACATTTGTCTTAAAATTTGGGAGTCCAATAAAGACATTTTGAATATTGTGCACAGTATAAAACTACAGTATATACTGTAAACACAGCATGGTTGTGAGGGTTACTTTTGAAATGTATTCCACTAGAGATTACAGAGTACATGCTGTAAAATGTCAATTGTAACGTATTCCGTTAGATTACTCAAGGTCAGTAACGTATTCTAAATACTTTGGATTAATTCTTCAGCACTGGTAAATTATTTCACTCATTTTGACTATAAAAATTCTGCCAGTACAGTAAGACAAAATACACATGTTAAAAATACATTTTCTGAAAAACCTAAATACCTTATGCAGTGTTGTTTCTAAAACAAGATAAATCAAAGTGATCTTGGTTTAAGGGTTTTTAGATATTTTTACAGGAAAACAATACAAAAATGATTATCAAGAATATGATTTTTGCCCTAATAACAAAAGTCTTACTGGAAAGAAGAAATTAAGAGCCAACGTGAATTTTCTTGATAAAAAAAAACATGATCATGCCTGGTAACACATGCATGTAAAATGGCTAGAAATAGCATTTTAGCTTAGCGTAAAGCTGACAATTTACACAAGGTTTATTTTTGTTTCTTGTGCTCCAAACTTACTTCAAACGTACTTCTCTCTCTGCCCGTATGAATGTAACACATCATAAGAAAGTGTTTCACCACTGTTCAAATGCACTTTGGATCGCATCATTTATATGTATAAATGTTTTCCATCTGAAAGGACTAAATATTAAATGGAACAAATGACAATAAAATGTAAAGTAATCTCATCAGTAATCAAAATTGTATGTAACTGTATTCTAAATACCAATTATTTAAATTGTAACTCTAGTGGAATACAGTTACTTATATTTTGTATTTTAAATACGTAATCCCGTTACATGTATTCCGTTACTCCCAACCCTGAAACACAGTAGGCTATATACTATGCTGCCCAACCAATCCAAAACACAGTAACTAAATTAATCTGAGCATAGTTGCACCAAACCCATCTGTCAAAGGACACATCATAGTCTTAGACACCCAAATAACAAAATTTTGACAAACATTTTTGAAAGGCAGTATATACTGCAGCAATAGTAAGAGTAGTATACCATTTTGCTAATCCCAACATAGCCTAAGATAGGGAAAAACAATACAGGACTATTCAGAGATCCAGAGGAATGGATATCACTTTGAAAACCTTCTAATGAGTGTGTTTGTGAAATGGGTGGTGTATACGTGTGTGTGAGCATGACTACATCTCGTCTCTGTCAAACTTTGTAGAGCCCTGCAGCTATCCTTCCTCCACACCCAAAGCTTGCACGTGCACATACACATATGCAGAGCATCCCACAAGAGCCGAGGCATGAGTGGCAGGCCAGGGCAGGAGGTGGAGAGACTAGCCAAAAGGCAAACAGGTGCAGCCCCTCCGGATTCTCTCAAGTGGCATACATTAAAAGAAAGAGGGAAAAAAGAGAGAAAAAGATGAAAACATCCCTGAGGATGGGCAGGCTGAAAACACATTTTTCCATGAGTCTTTTTTTTTTCTCTTTCATTTTGCAGAGAAAGCAGATTTTTCTCGCTATCTCTTGTAGCCTGGAAAATTGGATCTATGACGGTTTAGCAAAACACTGAGGATACTGTCACGCTTCGATTGCTTGGTCCGAACTGGAGATAGATTCCACCCCCTTGCCCTGCCCCCAATGGTCTCTTTTCACATTATGTTATTTGATTCCGAACTGCGGTACGTTTACGAGAACCACTGTATCTAGGTAACCACTCCAGGAAAAGACACCTAAATCAAGGAAAGTTTTACTCATGTTATGACCCTTTTACTATTATATTACTTATACTATTAAAAACTAACTCACTTAGAATGACACACACCTTTTGTTTTGGATGTGTTGCAAGAGATGCAAAGAATGCTGCACGCCAAAGGAATTTCAGTGGAGACAAGCAGCAATGAGAAATGTATAATTCTATAACAAGCAAATTATACATTATCAATAGGGGTTGACTTTTGCAAGTTAGTCCGGATTGTCCACATGAAACTAGGGATGCACCAATCCGATACCTGGATCGTTATCGACTCCGATACTGAAGCTTTTAGATGGATCGGGTATCCGTCCGACAAGCCCGATCAAAAACTGATACTGTTTGTTAGTCATGTTCATTACTGTCAAGCTCCAAAAATGACATAAAGAATCATAAAAACACCATTAAAGCAGTTCAAGCAGTTAAAATTAAAAGTCAATAATATTAATAACAATTTATTATTATTTTATTATAGTATTTGTTTACAATTTATAACAATATTTAAGTTGAATGGGTTCCAAAACATAACTTTGTGAATGAAAATTGAACAAAAAAGAGATCTGAATCCTTTAAAGTCCAGATACAAGTTGAAACATTTAAAAAAATAAAAATAAAACACTGGTTTCTTTTCTACCGAAGACTTGAAGACTGGAATTGCTGTTAATTTTGCTGCTTCATTATCCAGTATACTAGTTATTAATAATGTTTTTCTTAATAAGCTATACATTTATATTGAAATAATGTGTAGTTAGAGATTTGTGTTTCTTTACATATTAAAGAGTACACCCAATTAATTCCACACAATAATGTAAAGATATTCTAAACTGAATATGCAAAAAAACAACACTGGTAGCGGCTTGGGATCAGTATCGGCCGATACTGTGATTTCTGATGTCAGAATCGAAAGAGAAAAAGTGGTATCGGTGCATCCCTGAATGAAACATAGTGCAGACTACGGTTTAAAGCATATGTTTGTTATGGAACAATTCGTTGGTGTGTACCTGAGTTCGGAAAACCGCTTTCACCTCAACCAAATGAAACAGTGTCAAACGGGAATTGTATATGTTGTGTTGTGACTCATTTGTAAGTCACTTTGGATAAAAGTGTCTTTTAAATGAATAATTGTCAAATCTTATGAAAGAATAAATCAAATCTTATTTAAACTTAATTGTTGTTTAAACCCAGATGAAAATTGGATAAACTCACTTAAACAGGGAACGTCAAACAAACAAACAAACAAACAAACACTTCATGTTCTGACACTGAATTCCTGCAGTAAATTTATTGGAGCTGTTAACAGCCATTGGTAGTCATGTATGAAGTGTGCCGGTTTGTAGGCCGCACAAGTGATGCTTTATCTGATAAAGTCAGCGTTGATAGATGTCTGTTACCCACATGGCCTCAGGCCTCCACACAAATTTCCCTGCCCCCATTCGTCCTCTCCGCATAAGCAACCCCCACCCTTCTCAATGTCCTCCTGGAAAGCCCCCTTCCAACCCCCTCGCTTTATTCAGCTTAACTGACGCAGAACCGGGGGTGGCTGTGCACTATTTCCGGTAACACTTCCGCACAGAGGGAGGGTGTTTCAAAACAAAAACATAAAAAACTGGGCTTCAACTCCTGCCTACATGTGGATACACACATTCACACACACTCACACTGTCACTCGGGGATGGAAAAATGTTTGAATATGAATTTCCTTTAAGCAGCATTTCTATGAATAATCCCTCCCACACTTAATGTCTGCCCTTCAATGAGACAAGCTATATTTACATTCGTACAAAAAGCACACGCACATGCACTCAAATACAAAACAACACACATAAACTCATACTGATACAACTGAGCCATGAACTTGTTTGGTTGTTGTCTTAAGCCCCATGAAACTCATGAGTCAATACATTTAAATGTATGAGATAGGTTGTGTGAGGTGTACCCACAGATAAGACCTCACCAGAGGGAGTAAAGAAACAACAGAATTACCACATAGTAGTTCTACTCAAACATGACTAGATAAGTCAAAACAAACCAAAATGTTTGCTTAATGATATACTGGGCTGTAACAGAGCAAGGACTGTAAAAAGGCACACTGTAAAATCTTTGAGAGATGCAAGTCCCTGTTCAAGACCAAACTGTCATGTTTCATTAACTAAAATATCAGCAGAGGAAGAACAAAGAAACATTTTGATGAAGAATTTTAATTAAACAACCAATAAGGTACAAGAGGCCAAGCTATAATGTGAATATAATCACAGCTATAAGTGGTTGCAGGCATTCCCCTTTACATTGTGCAAAACAACACCTTTTAGCTTTTAAAAACAGTTACTACATATTAAAATAATGCAGGACACGAATGAAAACATTATTTTACTAAGCCAATTCACAAAGTGCCATCCTTCCACTGGAATATATAGTCCATTTCATGTAAACTACGATTAATAGCTGGCCTTTATGGGTGTTGCTGGTATGAAGGAGCTGCACACGAATTTGCATAACTGTCAAGAGTATGTAATGCATTTGATGAAAAAAGTACATCTCAGCCATAAAAAAATATGTTCTTTAGGTATGCTGGTGAGTAATAAGAATACATTCCCCCCCCCCGGAGACGCGAGTTCGAATCCAGGTTGTGCTGAGTGACTCCAGCCAGGTCTCCTAAGCAACCAAATTGGCCCGGTTGCTAGGGAGGGTAGTGTCACATGGGGTAACCTCCTCGTGGTCACGATTAGGGGTTCTCACTCTCAATGGGGCACGTGGTAAGTTGTGCATGGATCACGGAGAGTAGCATGAGCCTGAGTCTCTGTGGTGCCATGCACAGTGAGCCACGTGATAAGATGCACGGATTGACTGTCTCAGAAGCGGAGGCAACTGAGACTTGTCCTCCACCACCCGGATTGAGGTGAGTAACCGCATCACCACGAGAACCTACTAAGTAGTGGGATTTGGGCATTCCAAATTGGGAGAAATATTAAATATTTAAATAAATAAAAAATCCATTCACATACCTCAAATGGGAAAGAGGACATTGTCCTGTGACTCAAATATAATTATCGTATAAAAAAAGAAATCTCTGGCTTTGTTCATTTTTTTTTTAAACAATTTTTATAATTCAAACATAAGGAAAAACTTTCTTGGTATATATAGCACTTACAGTTGAAAAGGACTGTCTGACTTACAGTTCTCAGCTGTTTTTGTTTTTATTCAGCATTTTGGTCTCCTTAGCTTTAGTGGTATTATGAGATAAAGTGTCAATTGAAAGCGTACTTCAGAATCTCGGTGGATGCAGTAGGTCATCTGGGTATTTCTGACCCGCTGTTTTATGAATACTGAGGATTTGGACATACTACTCAGTTTATATACTGCTTTTAGCATACTATATAGTAGGGCTGAACGATTTGGACAATATTACAATTAGAAATGTCATAAATTATCAATATATTGATTACTGATCAGCACATTATTTTATTTCTATATTTTTGAGGCATAGATTAAACCGACATTTAAATTAGAAGCCCAATTTGTTTGCTTTCCCATTCACTCAGTTGGCCATCTGTTTAACAGTCTGGTGTCCTTGCATTGGGAGACCACAAGAGGGCGATAAACCATTTACTGAAGCAAACACATACACACACACACATGCAGAATGAGCTGATGCAGCACAGGAGATTACAAATCCAAAGTTACAAAGGTTTTTGTACTTCTTCAAGAGTGAACAATGACGTTGATTTTGCAGGTTAGTGAAACTGGTGTAACAGTGCAAACTGAACGATTAGAAATGGCAATGTTTATTATCCAATTTCTCTGTATGCAGCCTTGAAAAGGTCTTTCATTCAAGCTGCCAAATCACAAAACGAAATACTTGTAATTTAAAATACTTTGTGTAGGCTCTATGAAAGATACATGTTCGCAATATGTGATGGCTTGAGTAAATAATCTATGCCCTTTGACAATGATTTTGGTCTAATTTAATGGAAAACAATGTGAGTTGAGCTCCGTAGCACAGCAGAATGTTGACGCTGAGTGTTGGCAGTGTGTTCGTACTTTTGTAGAAGGTAGTAATAAAAACATTTACCGTTTTGAATTTTAGAATGCACCATGTCATCTGCAAGATGCATCCGGTGTGCAGCCCCTTTTAATTACACACTTTACAAAAGTTGTGTTGAGAACAAAGACTCTTCCGATTATTGATGCATAAAAATCATCGATCCCAAGCCTAAATTCAATTGAGATGTGATTAAAAATTTTTTTTAACATAGAGCGTTTTCTTTTGACCAAAATTAAGTCATCAGAAAACATGCTCTGCTGCCTGTAGAAATACTGTTCAAAAAAAGGTGTTCAAATTGAGTGAACAAAAAAAACTGATAGTAAAAAAGAAGAAAATTAAATAGTAAAAATTACAGTGAAACATATAGAGGAAAAAACATCTGTATCTGTTCACTGTGTACCTTGACTTAATGTCTTAGCCCAGTTTTCATCATTATTTTTTTGAATCCAATAAGAGGTTAAGTTCAGAAATTATTATTGAAATAATATTAACAATGACAACAAAAACAAAAACAATGACAACTATTATTATTATTATTATAAAACAGTACCATATTTATTTAATAGTTTCTTAAGCTGCATGCGGTATAGATATGCAGGTCTTTATTTAGGTGGAAGCTTTTATTTTGGGAAAACTTGAAGGAAGAGAAATGCTCTCATCCATTCTTCTGTCCACGCAAACCTGATGTAACTTATAGCACCAGCCAAGCATATTTGGAATTACACAAATGTGCAATTAGTGAATCCAGAGTCCTTTAAATTTAACACGCTCAGTTCATTAGTCTCATGCATTTACATTTACGTTTACATTTATTCATTTGGCAGACGCTTTTATCCAAAGCGACTTACAAAAGAGGAAAAAACATCAGCGAATCATCTTAGGGAGACAGTGGTAAAAAAGTGCCATATTACAAAATTTCACTATCATCAGAATAGTATACAAACAGATTTAAGTGCAACAAGAAATGTAAATTCATGCGTACTTTGAGTAGGTGTAACACTACAGAGAACAGAGCTGCACTAATACAGTAAACGCTTCACGAGCAGACAAATTATTTATTTTATTAAATTGCAGCATTTGCGGTTTGATAATCACACTGTCATATTGCGATTTAGATGATTATTTAGATGATCTATTTAGCCCAACTAAAGTATATAGTAGGGAAGAAGGCATATTTTGACATAAAGTAAATCTATGTGAACAGGTATTTCATGTTATAGCTGTAACTATACAGTGCACGTTAACATGGCTAGAATGCTGTATAGACTATTCAGCATCCAAGATCAAGAAACTACAAGAAATGCACAGACTGGCCTACCTGGTATGTGGCAAAAACAGACAATAAGTGAAACAAACAGTGAAGCATGCCAGTGCCTTTATTATAAATATCAGCACTCTAGAAACACTGCTTGTCCACTCAAAACAAAGGAACTGAACAAACTATATAATGTGTTTTAGTCTAATATGATTTCTGAGTTCTGAAGGCTTTCTCAAGTTTTTATTGTTGGCTCAGGCATGGCAGTAAGGATGTTATGGAAGAGCCGAGAGACACTTTCTTGGCGCAGTGTTTTTTAAATGTGTGCTGGTCTTCTGCTGAGGTACACACGCACAACACACACACAGCAGTAGCAGCTCGTGACATTCCTGCAGCTGTGGCACGCTCCCCCAGCACTGTCTCTGGGGAACGAATGCCTAATGAGACATGCGTCTGTCTGCTCTAACCTCTGTGTGTGCGCCGCAACCATGCTGTGCGTAAGTGTGGAGGCCGGACGCTGGACAGATTTGGCACAAGCTGGGGGTGGGGGGATATGTACCTACGTAAATCTATTGGCACATTCAATAACACAGAAACAGAGAAAGATAAATACTTTTTCTGCACACTTCTCTGGGAGCACATGCATATCTTTTTCTAGATTGCCACAAATTAGCCATAGTTTTCTGTTAAAACCATGTGACTGCATATAATCAACTTTTTTGCATGTTTGCAGTTGGCAAAAAATAACAGTGCTAAACATCCCCATTCCGATTTAAACCAACCCAAAATGTTAAAGCTTGTAAAAGTACACTAGTTTATTTTGCTGCCAAAACAAACAACAAAAATATAGTGTCACTATGTAGCATGACTGGGCCTTCATAGGAAAATCAGAGAGAGCTGAAGAACATTACCAACCAACCCAACCTCAACCGAGAAAACCCCCCACCAACTTCCCCCCGACCAACAGGGTGAGTGGGCCGTGTCAGCTCAGTGAAGCATTCACCAGCGCGGGGAGGTCAGTGACAGTCCAGCCATGCGTGCCAAGATCTCTCTGCCTGTGTTTTGAGACCCCCACCCCTCAAAAAAGACAGTCACAGGAGACCTTTATGGACAGGTACTGACTCCACCACACTCCAAAAAGACCACAAATATGACCTGGAACCAAGTAAAGATGAATGAGGAGTGGAGAAAGTAAGAGAAAGACAGAATTTTGTAGTACACATTTAAGATAAAGTAAGCTAAAACATACTATACAAATTAATCATAAACACAGTATAATCAGTATAATATACATTCTATTCCTCTCCAACTTTACTGCTTTACTGTATTACTAATAATGGGGAATTGACAAGTGAGGGGCTGTTCACACCATGTTTCTGCATCCGGACGTCCTGTTTTCCACTTGTTTTCCTATGTAAGCATGTGCTAGACAGATGTCTTTGACCGTTGTGCCGTGTCTCAGTTATTTCAGCATCTTGTGCAGGAAGGGCACGTTTTCTAGACTCTGTGTTGAGTTCAAAAGAACTTTAGCTGTTAAAAACGCATCTCAAGACCTGCATTCTGCTCTAATTGTGGCGCTGTATCTAGCTTTTTTAGAACATGGATGTTAAAGGCCCTTGAACTGGGCATGTATGTTTTTCTTAACATTGCAATTTCAGGTTAAAATTACATGTTTTACCTCACATATATTTTTAAAGTTTATTGTTCAGATGCTGTAACATGTCACCATTCCTGTAACTTTTGTCAACCTTTCGCTTTTTTTTTTTACTTCTCTAGAATCCATAGCGCAAAACACACAGCGCAGTCAGTGTAATGCCTTTCCCGCTAGAATGACTCTTATGAGCCGGTTCTTTTAAGTAAATCAAAAACACTTTAGTCAGAGAAGTTCCTAAATAAATATTGCTGACCTAGAAGTCCAACTTTGATATAAACTTTGAAAAGAACTGTTACAGTGTTATGTAATGTTTTATTCAAGCCTCCTAGACTTAAATCAGGCAGTGCAGTTACTGACTGGTTTTTCATATGACAATGTGTAGTCAAAGTTTACGAGTTTTGTTGTAATCAATGGATTTTTATATTTAAAAAATGTTATGTATGAAATATGTAAGCAAATCTTTATTTAGAATTTTAATTATTGGATTGCATGCCCCCTGCGATGGACTGGCGACCTGTCCAGGGTGTCCCCCGCCTTTCGCCCAATGTTAGCTGGGATAGGCTCCAGCCCCCCGCGACCCTGTACACAGGATAAGCGGTTGACAATGGATGGATGGATGGATGGATGGATTGCATGCCTCTAAAAAATCTTAAAAAAGTCATTTAAAAGGAGGTCACGTGACGCCATGCAAGGTTCGGATGTGTGAACGGCGAGCTCTGAGCACTTTGCTAGTTTTAACACTTTTAATGATATAAACCGGTGAGATTCAATACATTCTGTTCCATAACTGTTCTAGGAGGACAATATGTCAAAGAATTCAAAAACCCCAGGCTCTGGAGTCATTAAAAGACACTTACGTGGGGGCCTGGGAAGCTCAGCGTGTAAAGACGTTGACTACCACCCCTGGAGATGCAAGTTTGAATCTAGGGCATGCTGAGTGACTCCAGTCAGGTCTCCTAAGCAAACAAATTGGCCCAGTTGCTAGGGAGGGTAGAGTCACATAACCTCCTCGTGGTCACTATAAAGTGGTTCTCACTCTCAGTAGGGCATGTGGAGAGTTGTGCATGGATGCTACGGAGAATAGCGTCAAGCATCGTTGGTCAATGAAGGTTGTTGCTGACTTGGAAGATCTTACATTTACATTTATTCATTTGGCAGATGCTTTTATCCAAAGTGACTTACAAAGAGGAAAACATAATCTTGCTGTAATACGTCAATCGATCACTGCCATGGAGACGAAATTCAAAAGAGTGGGGGATGTCGAGACATTAATCGATTATCTGAAGTCATCAGAGAGGGAACTAGCTGCTAATTCGCTAGCGACCAAGGTGTATTTGGAGCAAGTCTGTAAGAAATTGGAGGACAAGGAATCTGCTTTTTCCGAATCTGCTTGACATAACAAGCCATAAGCTGGAAATCGAGCAAGCTCACAGGGTTCCGGCTCGGCGATCCACTGAGGGAGACAGGCCCGATCAATTCTAGCCAAATTTCTGAGATCATCCCATAAAGATCTCGTGTTGCATGAGGCGAGGAGTATAGGAAGGCTTTTTTGGAATAACCACAGCGTTTTCTTGTTCCCAGACATTGCGAATTTGAAAAGAGAGAAACATGATCGATTCAAGGAATGCAAGAAACTCTTACATCAATGGAAGGTCGTTTTTGCACTGATGTTCCCGGCCAAATTGAGAAAAGATGCTAAGGATGGCTGTAAAACATTTCCATGTCCCCAGCCAGCGATTTCCTTCATAAAGTCAATGGAGTAAGTTATTTTGTGGTACTCACGTTGTAGCAGAATGGACCTACTCACTGAACATTCACTTTTTTGTTTTATTTGAGTTCCGCCTAATAGCTGGAGATTGTTATGTGGAATAACACACCTTTGGACAGTTATGTGAATCTACATGTTCTTTGTGTTTATTCGGCCTATTGGATGGAGTTTGTGTTATATATTATCTGCTGTTGTGGACCTCTGTCTCACAAAATTTGTATAGAAATACTGGACTTGAGCAATCCGACAGCAAAGTTGTCATGGGGGCTCTCGTAAGCGTGCATGGACTGTTTGACTTTAGAGGGATGGATGCCAGTTGGTGCTGTCATGGGTTAATGTGCACATTTTCTTGTATCACTGATGTTGGAATGTGGTCTTTATAATTTTTTTTTTAACACACAATCAATTTTTTCTCAAATGTCAATATGTAAAATGTTAATATGAGCAGATTATCTCTCTCCATGTGTTATGTGAATGGGTTGGGGCACCCCATAAAAAGAAGGAAGTGTAGAGCGGAAGAGGGTGGGGCCGGGCTGGAACAACACACGCCCGGTCCCCAATCAGCCTGATGGGGGCGCGCAAGGGATAAAGGCGGCCGGTGACGTCCCCCAGGAATGCGGATGATAAACACCAAAAAATCCAAACAACAAGAACTTGTACAGTTGGAAGGGAATATTAAAAGTGCAGAGGCAGAGTTGAAGTGCAGAATGTCGTCTGATGGCTTCAAAGAATTGACCGATTGAAATACAGATATAACACTATTTTGTAGCGGAAAGTGGAGTTTTGACTATTCAGGGCAAGACAGACATACTTTGAGTTGGCAGGAAAACGTCTGGCTAGATATATAAAACAATGAGAGTATTTTTCTACCATTCCCTCAGTGAAATCTGCTGGTGGTGAAATATTTACCTCGGCCATTGATATTAATAATACTTTTAAAGAAATCTGCTGGTGGTGAAATATTTACCTCGGCCATTGATATTAATAATACTTTTAAAGAATTCTATCTTGATCTCAATATTTCCATGTCTTCGTCTACTGATGAGGATATTAGAAACTTTGTGGAACCATTAGAACTTGAGCAAAAAAATTATCTTGATTCTGAGATAACCTTGGAGGAGCTTGGCGAGGTAATAAAGGCCTTGCCAACAGGCAAGGCTCCAGGGCCAGATGGCTTTGCCGCTGAATCTTTTAGATCTTATGCTACAGAATCGGCACCACTTTTGCTAGAAGATTATATGGAATCATTAAAGAATGGAAAGCTTCCTCCAACCATGATGCAAGCTCGGATCAGTCTGATTTGTCTGAAGGACAAAGATCCTAGGAAGTGTAAGATGTATCGTCCAATTTCCCTGATCAAGCTAGATGCTAAAATATTATCAAAGATTTGGGATAACCGATTAAGTAAGTTTATGACATCTTTTATACATACAGATCAGGTGTGGTTTATTCGGGGCCATAGCTCTTCAGATAAGATTAGGAGTTTCATCAATATCATGTGGTAAGTGGTGAATGATCAGACTCCGGTCGCTGCAGCTCACTTGACGCCGAGAAGATATGGTAGAGTGGGATTATCTTTTTAAGATTTTTGAAATGTACGGGTTTGGGGAATACTATTATTGGTTGGATTAAGTTACTTTATAGACACCCGGTAGTGGCAGTACAAAAGAAAGGATTAATTTCAGATAATTTTACTCTGGATAGGGGCACCCGACAGGGTTGCCCTCTTTCCCCATTATTGTTTTGTCTTGCCCTTGAACCATTAGCAGCTGTGATAAGAAAGGAGGAGAATTTTCCAGGGGTGGTGGCGGAAGGTGTGGCTCATAAGATTTTGCTTTACACAGATTATATTTTATTATTCGTTTTTATTATAACAGCATACGGCCCTGTAACAGCTTTTCAGCCGGTGCCTTCAAGTGGCCCAAACAGGGCATTAAATATTTGGGTATTTTATTCCCAGCATATTTGTGTGATTTAGTTAGAATTCATTTGGACCCTTTAATAAAAAGTTTTTCAGTGATGTGGGCAGGTGGGCTTCATTACATTTATCTATGATTGGGAAGGTTTAATGTTATTAAAACATGGAATTGTATTCCAAAATTAAACTACCTGCTACAGTCTCAACCTATAGATGTCCCCCTTTCTCATTTCAAGCAATTTGATAGCATAGCAAAGTTCTTCATTTGGAATGGTACATGTTCCAGATTACATTTCAGTAAGTTGCATAGGCCAATTGGCAAAGGTGGGCTAGGCCTACCCAAGAATTTTTTTATTATTATGCATTCGGTCTCAGACATTTGGCTCATTGGTCGCTTCTACCTGAGAGAGCCACTCCCTGGTTTTGTATTGAACAGGAACTTCATGCACTTACTTTGCCATTGCAAAGCCATTCAATTAAGTTACATCCCATTATCCCGCATTTGCACCCCATATGGACAAAAGTGTCCAGAGTGTTTAATTCAGACATGTATTTAAATGTTGCCTCGAGCATACGGCTGAACCACAAATTATGTATTAAAAAGTCCCTTTTTGCTGGTCAGAGGGGATTGTGAGGTAGGTTAATATGGGGGTTAAATGTTGATTCTGTGTATTTGTTTTTCTTTTCTTTATTTAATTTATGAATCAATAAAAATGTTAATCAGTAAAAAAGGTATTTAAAAAAGTCTGTGTAAACACACCTTTTGCTAAACTTTTACAAAAATTTTCTGATTTGTTATGTCTGAAAACCCTAATAAGTCTATCGCACTCATCTGAGTGAGTAAACTGGTTCCCTCAATTAATTCCACTGAGTAATGGGGCTCTCTCAAAACTTGAGTACTTAGTTAGTAGTTAGTAGAGTGAACTTAACAATTTAAGTTGAGATAACAAGATTCAAGTAGACTTAACTCAGACTTGCTGTTAACACTTAAAATCTAAAGCCTATGGATTAAAAAAAAATTAAATACGTTTAATGCACTTAAATATTTGAGATATGAGCCCAAAACTTGTTATTTCAAGTAATACCAAATTAAGACAACTTGGTATTTTAAGTAATGACAACTTTAGGGTTTATAGTCAAATTTGGTAATAGACTGCTGAGGGCAGTAAATGCAATTAAAATTGCATTTATTTCCAATAGGTCTATTTCTTCCTCAAAAGTAAGAATTTTACTTATGAAAAAGGAATTGGAATCGTTAAGAACAATTAGAACCGCAACCAGAATCGTAAAATTCCTTACTATTCCCATTCATCCCTAATAATATTTATGCAAGAATTTGAAAAATTCTGTAGTTTTAGAAGGTGTAAAGCATGTCACACTACAGGACACTGCTTGACGTTAAATTTATAAGTCACCTTGGATAAAAGTGACAGCTAAATGAATAAATATAAATAGCCCTTTTATCATTTATAATTTATTATTTAAAAAAAAACATTATGCTGGATTTACCTGAGACAGTGAGTGTATCAAAGTGTATTTGTTTAGTTGACCGTAGTACAGGGTCAGTTGTAATGTACTTTATGTAAAAAGTGACATTTGGGAGGAGAGCGTGTATCCATATATAGCCCTAGTGGCTTTGTAATGATCAGCTGCATGAGCTGATAGATAAGCCGTGTACCTTTCCCACCAACACCAACATAGACACACCAAGCTCTGATACCAGTATACACACACACACACACACACACACACACACACACACACACACACACACACACGTACACCCTTCCCCCACCTGCCTGTAAACCTTTTCTGCACTAGGTTCCCCTAACTGATTCCACCAACTTTAGTAACTGTACATTTCCTGATTAATTTCTCTACATGATCTCACCTGTTTTTTTTTAGGAAAAAAAGGTTAGTGCTCCTCAAAACGTTAATCTCTGCGGCAGCTATATCACAGTTTGAAGTGAAAATGGCTAATAAAATCAATGGAAAATGCCTGTTGTGTGTTTGGTGCGTTTTTCCGGTGGGCTCTAATTTACATTAATTCATGAATGCAACACACTACAGAGTCTTCCTGGCTGTTCGCTTCTGTCCTGATGAGGGATCCTGCCGTTGCCATAGCAGCATAGCCTCGGTTCCATATGAGGGATACAAACACACCACTACACAATCCCTCGTACGGCATATACACACACACGCACACATTCAGTCTAACCCCCACAGTGATGGAGCTGTTGTGAGACTGTGTGGCGTCAGCCCCCATTCCTGCCCGTACCCAGCCCTCCAGCAACGCTTTGCCAAATGATCGTTGGCCTACGCTGACAAACCTCAGCTAACCCCACACACTCTATAGCAAAAATATTTCAGTCTAAGCACGCTGCCGACAGTGAATTTAAATCAAACAATCAACACCTAAATTACTTACGTAAATGAAAATTTTTTACAAACTTATGTCATTGTGCATTTAGTTTAGTAGATCTGCAATATGTGGAATAGAAAAGAGGCATGTAAATTAAGTGTTAATATATCCTCCCTGGCCAACACACTATACAGTAGGGGTGGGAATCAGCATGGACCGGTGTATGTTTTACTCACTTTTGAGTAGTTTTTGAAAAGTGATATATTGCTTTATTTTACTCACTTTTATCAGGATTTTTCATCTATGCTTTGCACAATTATTTTGTTAGCTCGTTCAGACTTTGGATTTTGATCTAATATTAATAATTGACTGTACGTTGACATATTCCAGGCTCAATACAAGTTAAGCTCAATCGACAGCATTTGTGGCATAATGTTGATTCCAATTTTAAAAAAGTATTTCAAATGTCCCTTTTTTTTTTTCTTTTTTTTTTTAAAGAGACGCTTACAATGGAAGTGAATGGAGCCAATTTTTGGACTATTTAAAGGCAGAAATGTGAAGCTTATAATTTTATAAAAGCACTTCTGTTAAAAATAATCATTTTTGTCATTTCAGGGTTTTAGAGTTTGCTGATCACATCATCATGGCAACAGATTGGCAACTTTGCACGGCAAAGGTTAGTTAGCGATTTTATCACACTAAAATCATGTTAATTGTTAACATACATATTGTTTACGTCTTCTGGCTTTTGAAACAGTGAGTATTTTAATGTTTTGGCCACATTCACTTCCAATCTAAGTGCCTCAATGTGACCCAGATTTTTGCGCGTCCTGCTGGATTTTTTCGTCATTACAGCGGAAACTCCTGGATAGTGACGAAGAGTTAACATTTTCCACAGAAGAAGGAAATTTGGATGAGTAAGTCATTTAGTTTTTATTAGTTGACATGATATTTTACATAAACATGTACATATTTTACTAGTGGGACTGTTTCCAGACTTGCCAGCCAGAATTCAGAGTATAGAAATATGACTGCTAATAGGCAAGTTTTTGTTACATTTAAATGTTGTTTTGGCTAAAGAAGGCATTTAAATTGTATGCTGTATGATATAAATATGATGTTTATGCTGCCTCATTATCATCAACGAAGCGTGTGCTTGCAAATATGTGTTCAGGTGTAAATGTGATGTTAATATGCCCATATTAGAGAATCAGCATATTATAATGATTTCTGAAGGATCATGTGACACTGAAGACTACAGTAATGATGCTGAAAATTCAGCTTTGATCACAAATAGCATTTTACGATATATTCAAAAAACTGTTCTTTTAAATTGTAAAAAGTGTTTACAATATCATTGTTTTTACTGTAATTTTGTATCAAATAAATGCAGCCTTGGTGAGCAGAAGAGACTTCTTCTAAAACTTTTAAGTAAAGTCTTTGTGTAAATAAAATGTATAGTCAGATTACTTCTTTTAACTTCAAACTTGATTTTGATCATTAAGTCTCCTCACATTCATTCTCTTTCTGTCACATTCCTCATTGATATGCCCAGTGGAGGGGTCTTTTGTCTTCTCAGGTGTGAAACACATCAATATTCATGATAGTTCAAGCCTCCTCGCATACGACCTTTCTAACACTAAAAGTGTCTTACAAAAGTTAAATTACAATATTGTTTTGTATGAATGAGTGATTAGGATGGTTTTCAGATAATTTTGTAGCAAAAACTCTAGGCTACATGATTCAGTTCTCAAACGTCTTGTGGCCTAATGCTGAGTATGTGTTATATGGCCTTTTTACAATGACTTAACATTTAGTTTTTTCAAAAACCATGCATAAACATTATTTTCTCAAGAATACAAACATGTACACACATGTTGCTCACATATTATTGTAGCCCAGTTTGTGCTGAATACAGTGTTATCAGACTTTAGACATTAATATGTTTTTAAGCAACTGAAAAAAGCACAAATGTCAAGGCATGTCAAAACGTCTCCAGGGCCAAAAACACCCTCAGACCCCAGAGGTTTAAAGACAAGTAAGGTCGAAATTAATTTTTGTGGTAATTATAATTATGCCACAAATGCTGTCGATTGAGCTTAACTTGTATTGAACCTGGAATATTCCTTTAATGCTACAGTGTATTTTGTCATCTCACACATGTTCTCAGAATGGTGGTCACTCTCCTTTTCCCCAAAAGTATTTTACTAAAAATATTAATTCTTGGCATGAGAATATTGATACAGTATTGCAAGGTAAAATACTTTGAAGGATAACATTTTACCCCCACTCAAACTGCGTAGTGGATCTATTTAGTATATTTGGGTAACTTCTGCAGTTTGTTAGCTGTACAATTAATACATCAACCACAGCTAAGATTGTTCTCTTTGAAGGACCAAATCTGAAATGTTTAGACTGCAACATCACTATCCTCCATGTTTTTTAACCAGCCACATTCCCAACCCCCCATTGACAACTTTGTATAATGACCCAGTACGCAGTGGGGGGAAGCCCTGATTTGAAGAGATATTTAGGAGACGGAGCAGAGTGTGATTTCCTGCCAGCCTCCACTAGTTCCGCTGAAGAAAACAGGGGAAAGGAAGCACATATCTCCTGGGAAACAACAGCCAGGCCAACTAAGTGGATCTGACACTTAAAGGGACCAACACATGAACATCTATCGGTCCACACTGAAACATACAAACAATGGTTCAATGATATCAAGCCCTCTGCATTATGGCATATCTAAATATGGTCTGTTAGAGGAAGGTTATAAAGAACCTCACAACTGTCCACAGCCAGCATATACTGTAACTCCTAAGCTAACTGTTGTGATGAACTCATGAACTCGGAGTGGAGCCAAGATGGATAACTTGATAGACATTTCACCATGTCCTGCCTCTGATTAGGGTTAAAAATCTGCTGAAGATGTGGTTACAGAGTAATGAGAGGTGAGAGATGGTACTGAGCTCTTTAGAATGATTCAAAGTCTTGGTATGTCAAAATGTCAGAAATAAAACTTTATACTCTGTGGTAATTATTTTGAGCTCTTCCCTTCGATGCAAACAAATGTATAATTTTACTAATGTACTGAAATCAACGGATGCCATAAGAAACATAAGACACAAGGTGCATATCAGCCTTTTAAGATCACTTTGGAAGTATTTTTCTATTTGAAAAGTTGAACGTGTGACTTCTTAACTGACTTTGTGTACAGTAAAAGGGAAAGTGTGTGTGTGTACATTACAAAACGTAAGTGGATCTAATACAGGGGTGTTAATTGTATTCTTAATGTTCAGTATTTCTCTCATACAGAAACATTCATATGTGTGAAGAAGATTTATTTTGCATATTGTGTGAAAGTATGAGCGCTTTTATGAGAAAGTGTGCATGTACTATGTGTTTGTCTGGTTAGAAGTTTAGAGTCTGCCTGGCCCTTGAAAATTATGTTTGTCATTTTTTCAATATTAAAATGCTTTCTTCTATCCCAGTTTAAAGTGCAGAGATATGTAAGCCATTGAGAAGTTAATTTCACTGAAAAGGTTCCTGTAAACACTGTGGCTCTGTGGTGCTTTATGTTTTACTCTGTTTGTTTGCGCGGCCCGATATGGCAAAGTGATATGATCAATGGCATCAGTTTGGGGGTGAGACTACCTGTTTGTCCAACCAATGGAACAGTCATTAGCATTCTACAGAGCTCCTCCAAGGCTACATAAAGAGAGTACTAGGCTATAATAACAAATGAATAAACTCCCGACCCGTAGCATCTTTTACACATTGATTATACACCTAGTATTAAGATGTGTTTGGGTGATCCGATCACATGTGGTCAGGCAAGACACATCGCTGTTTACACCTGGTCACTTAAATGCATCTCCTTTTAAAGGGATAGTTCACCCAAAAATTAAAAATCTATCATCGTTTACTCACCCTCATCCATATCCCAGATGTGTATGACTTTCTTTCTTCTGCAGAACACAAATTTAGATTTGTAGAAGAAAATCTCAGCTCTGTTGGCCCATATAATGCAAGTGAATGGGTGACAATGTTTTTTACACACCAAATTTCACATTAAGGCACCATAAAAGTAATCCATAAGATTCCTGTGCTTAAATCCATATCTTCAGAAGAGATAATAAAAAAATAATAAAAGTAATAATAGACTTAAGTGGTTAAATCAATGTCTTCAGAAGCAATTTTGATTGGTGTGGGTGAGAAACAGATCAATCTTTAAGTACATTTTTCCCTGCCCAGTAGGGGGCGTTTGCATGAATATTGTCTATCACCAAAAACAAAAGTTAAATTAACACAAGAAGAAGAATGTGTAAGTTAAAGTGGAGGTTGACTGAGCAGGAAGGAGAATTTATAGTAAAACTTGACTATAACATTGAACTGTTTCTCACCCACACCAATCAAAATTGCTTCTGAAGACATTGATTTAACCACTTAAGTCTATTATTACTTTTATGCTGACCTATGTGATTTTTGGAGCTTCAAAATATTGGCACCCATTCACTTGCATTGTAAGGGCCTACAGAGCTGAAAAATAATTTAAAAAAATCTTAATTTGTGTTCTGCTGAAGAAAGAAAGTCATTCACATCTGGGATGACATGAGGGTGAGTAAATGATAAGAACTATTCCTTTAACACTTAGGATTTCTGATTTGGATGGGAGTGTCTCTGATATCTTGACATCATACATCAATCACTATGTCATTGTGTTACTGCATGATAATAAACTGCAAAAAAGTCAGAAAAACAAAGAGCGCAAAATTATCAGTTGTTTTAGCGGAGTTCCTCTGTTCAGTTTCCGATGTGTGCTTCAAAGGTCTGGTCACCATTCACTTGCATTGTATGGACCAACAGAGCTGTAATATACTTATAAAAATCTTTGTTTATGTTCAGCAGAAGAAAGAAAGTAAGGCACATCTGGGATGGCATGAGGGTGAGCAAATGATGAAAAAAAAAAAACATTTTTGGGTGAACTATCCCTCTAATATGCAAAGAAACTATAAGTAAGCCATTGTATTATTTTCTCAAAAACTGTAAAAATGGTGTCTTTGTGGTGCCTGTGACCCGTCCAGCCCAATACAAAACATGGACTCAACCAATGGCATGAGTTTGGGGTGGGACTATTGGATTTACATTTACATTTACATTTATGCATTTGGCAGACGCTTTTATCCAAAGCGACTTACAGTGCACTTATTACAGGGACAATCCCCCAAAGTAACCTGGAGTTAAGTGCCTTGCTCAAGGACACAATTGTGGTGGCTGTGGGGATTGAACCAGCGACCTTCTGATTAACAGTTATGTGCTTTAGCCCACTACACCACCACCACTCCTTTGTTTGTTTTATAATTGTCAGACAAGGGGTGTATTTGGACAGCTGTTAGAAAACAAGGTTTATTTTCGCAATTCCGTTCAGTGGCGCAGAAATTATGAATTTCAGATTCAAAGGGATAGTTCATCCAAAAATAAAAATGATGTCATCATTTACTCACCCTCAAGCTATTCCAAAGCTGTATGAGCCGAATGCTAGCTTCAGCCACCATTCCTTTTCAATGTATGGAAAAAAGATGCAATTAACATGTCCTATTTTGTTCCACAGAATTCATACATGTCTGGAACAACATGAGGGTGATTGAATGATGACAGAATTACTTTTGGGGTAAGCTATATCTTAAATATCATATATGATGTATTAATACTTGTGTTGTCTATTGATAATCAAAGAGCAATAAAGGTTACATAAATTGCGAAAACCGAAGTTTAAATACAAATCCTCCTTGCAAAGTATAGTTAAATCTGAAACATGGCAGATCAAGTCACAGCATTTAAAATGTAAATGTTTTCAAAGTAAAACGTTCAAAGTTCTGAAGAGTTTATGTGTAATTCTAAATAATCCGATCCCAGATAGCAGTTAAACAAATTAAATTGAAAAAAGTTAGTGTTTGATTCATCTCAGCATTATAAGATGATAATGCAGCACAGTACATTGGATAAAGCTTTCACTTTGTGAATGATAAAACAATAATCAGATGCAACCAGTCACAACCTTCCTTTACTTCATCTCCAAAATCAGCTTCCATGAGATTCTAATGCCCACAGAAAGAGGTACTATAAGGACCCCAAACTACTAAGACATTAGGTTTTTATACCCTCTGGCTTAGGCCCCCCTCAACCTGCATCCCTCAAACACCTCCAGCTTATCTGAAGTGTCTTCACTTTGCATGCCACTGCCTTAGTAATCACCGGTAGCTAGGTTCAGTAGCTCAGTAAGCTTCTTACGCCCTTCCCCTCCAGATTAACTGTTAGAGGCGGCAACAGACACGCACAGTTTAGATAAAAACAGAGCAACTGTGTGGACAAATTCAGCAACCAGACAACCAATAGCCCGCTTGGTGTCCACACACAAACATACACAAACACACACACTATGCTGTAGATTGGTAATAAAGAGAGATAAAAGTCCATATATCAACTAATAATATTACTAATTAACTTAGGACATGTTCACCATCCATGACATTGCCCTGTCATACGCAAGCCAAAGAAACAGACCAAAACTGCAATAAAAATGCCCTCTAGTAAGGATTAATTTTTCAACAACTCCCAATTTCTTTCTGATCTTCACAGACACTGAATTAGTTTTGTCATCTACATGATCGATGAAGCATCCCTGGAAATGTGAAAATAAGAAGCATGAGGCATATTTTGCTTGAACATCTACTACAGACAATCTATGACCTTACATTGCAGACAAAACAATCAATTCCAAACATTTCACATTTCCTTGTACATCGTCCTTATTTACTTTCCGAGAAATAACCATGACAGCGAAACAGCAAGTCACTGTTTTCTGAACAACTTTAATATAATTCAGAGAAAAAGCATCAAACCGCATAATTAATATGCAGCAGGCAGTCATCCACTGCTTGACTTTCCATTGAGTAACTTTCACATGCTTTATATGCGTGACATTTTTAGCCTGCAAACTCTGTCATCCTGTAATGCACTGTGTAGAACATTTTAATAATGGCAGATTGATAAATAACAAATTATTGACATGCTTACAAAATCAGTGCACACAACCCATAATAAGTAATGCGGACCATACTGAATTGAACACTTACCACAGGAGATGAAATTCTACAGCCAGGACAGTCACAGATTGGAGGATGTACCTGTAAGATTCCTTTGGACATAAGCGTCTTTAGACTTTTCCCTAAAAATACAGAAATACAGCTTTTAAAACTCCTGGAGAATGTATGCACACATGCAAAAAGTACCGTATATAAGAATCTAATAGTTTGACAAAAGACAGAAAGAGAAGAAAATGTCAAAATTCAAAGTTTTTCAAACGAATCCTTCAGTAATGGACGTTCTTGCAGATTATCATCCAAAAAGTGCAATATGTACCAAATACACCTCTTCAGTAATGACTACTTCCACAGCTCTACCGGTCATTCACACATCTGTCAAACTCATCCGTCCACAACACGACACTCGGCGGAACAATTTCACAAAGTCCAAAAGGAAGAAAAAAAAAAAAAAAAAGCAAGAAAGACTTAAAATATCCTGACCAAAAGCGAGAAACAGAAACAACATCACTCTTCACTGGCACAGAGTTAACTGAGTACACGAGTCCAAAATGAGTCTGTTAACGAAAATAAACTGTCGTCAGAAAGGAGACTTGAAACCCGCGAAAGTAAACTCAAGCAACCTTACAAAAATGGACCATGTAAACATGACAAAAAATAAAAATAAAACCCGCTATTCGCATGATGTAACACGTTCGAATCTTGTGTGTTTACCTCAGAAATGTTACAAATAAAATCAAACCGTATCAACGGTTGATAATGTGCCGCTATGTCTACTCCACTTCGTTACAAAAACAACTTTATGTTGACACGTATTTCAGTTTGAATGTGTTAAGGTAAGTTTTATGTCGATACATTTTTAGAATATCTAATATCGAGAATATTTAGAATGTGGCGTTCGACATTCAGGAAGAAGTGTTCGCTATATCTCGTTATTACTTAAGTAGGTTAGTAGCCCTTTTATTTACAAAACACTGTCAAGAGCAACGCAACAAATAAAAAAATAGCATTCCATATCGTTAAAACATAATATCCATTCGTGACCAGTAAAGGTAGCACATGGTTTTGACCCGACTTACCTTTGTGCCTTATGCTCCGTTTCCAGTCTTTGGCTGTCTCTCTTCCACTGACAAACTGGAACTCGTTTGGGGTGAGCCACTCACCCCGGTATTTGATGGAGGGCCCCTTGCTGCCCTGGCACAGTTTGTTAATGTACAATAGTGCTTTGTTTTCCCCGCATTCCACTTCGATGCAAGGTTCCCCGTTGTCGAAAAACGGCTGAAAGTCCGGGATAGAGGAGAACCTCTCTAGCATGAAGTCGTCCGGGTGATGGTGAAGGTGCTGTTGATGCAGCGCGCTGTCCTGAAGCCCCAAGTACGCGCGGTGATGATGGGCGAAAATATGGTCGTACGGCGGCGGATGAGGGGTCACCACGGGGATAGAGGTGGCATTTAAAGGGGCCAGGTATTCGGGCTGGTTGAAGGCGGCTAATGCCATGTCTTCTCCATCCAGTCTCTCCTTTTTGATGGCAGGCATGTTACCCGAAGCGAAGCGCCGGTAACGAGTGATTAGCAGTTCATGCGTCCCAACTTGAGTCCCTCTTTGCGGAGTTGGCGAGTTCAAGACTTCCACTCGCGCCGGTGTGCTTTGCGCGCGACTCCCACGTCGCTGGCTGACAGCAGAGCGCTTAAGTTCAGCGACAGATTGCCATTCACCACTTCACTGTTCTCCTCACTGCACTACTCGCGTGACGGGTCTCGCCGCGCTCCTGCCCACCACATCTAATCGGACTAATACCTGACATATCCAACAGATATTAACAGTGAACATGCTTTAACGATTACAGTCATTTTAGGTTTTTTATTTTCACATCGTCATTGCAAAGAAGTTGTAAAATTGGCTATGATGTTACACAGAAAAGGTTTGTATGCGTTTTTATCACAATAAAATCATGTTAACTCACATATTGTTTACATTTTGTGTCTATACTTTTGAAATGCTGAGTATGTTATAGTTTACGGACTGGCCCCATTCACTTCCATTGTAAGTGCCTCATTATAACCCAGATTTTTGCTTTTCTTTCTTTCTTTCTTCTTTCTTTTTTTTTTTTTTTTTAAGAAAAGAACATTTAAAAATCATTTTTGTGGTAATCAATATTAAACCACAAATGCTGTAGATTGAGCTTGATTTGTATTGAACCCGAAATACTCCTTTAAATGCATGGGTGTTTCACCAAACATTATCAAATACCAGCATTATTAGGCCTACTGTTAAATTCATATTGAGCTACACATAACACAAGCTGCACATATGCATTTTCTGAACTATGATTTACTGGATGCATATATATATATATATATATATATATATATATATATATATATATATATATATATATATATATATCATAACACTTTTACATGTCTCCGGACCATAACAACCCTATACACTTTTGGTATACACATTTTTTTTTTTTTAATGATATTTTTGCAATATTGGCATTTATTTTTATTAATATTTTTTATTAATAATTATTTATTTATTATTGTTACACAATTCAAGAGAAAGTTTGGGGAATTGTAAAGAGGTATGGGCCATAACCCCTACACAGGACGAGGTAAAGGGGATGGAATGAGGTCCCAGGTCACTAAAGATTTGAGGAATTCATTTCAGGGTAAATCATTATTATTATTTATTTATTTATTTGTTGTATTGACAGGCATTATTTTTAACAGCAAAAAATCTAAACAAATATGCATATTGAAACTGTTGCCTTTAGCTTGATTGTTGGGGGTTGAAATTTTTTTTTTTTTGGAATAGTATTTATTGTGAAAAGCACTATACAAGTACATTTTAATTTAATAAAAAAAAAAAAACATTTCTTCGGTTCATACACATTCCAATAGTGGGTTTAAAACACATACACTGTCAATTTAATAAAAACTTTTCCTGATAATATTTAATATATATATATATATATATATATATATATATATATATATATATATATATATATATATATATATGCTTCATTTGCTGGGGTTAGCACAATGAAAATATAAAAGCTGATTATTTAATGTTGAAAACAACATGTCTTTATCATGCTTACTACTTATCTAATGTAGAATAAATGGGTCTTTATACATGAAAATATATCAGGCTTTATTTTTTAGGAAGGGGGTCCCTCGCAAGGGGACCATCAGATTTGAGGGTCCATGGCATAAAAAAGTTGAAAACCCCTGCTCTAATCTCTCAAACAAAATCAACTTGAGATGTTATGCAATATAAAATGAATTGCTTCCTTAAGTTATGTCAGAAATGCATGTTATATGAAAGTTGTTACATTATTTCTGTAAAATAAAAGTACAACATTAAAAAGTTACATTTTACAGTTAATAATATGTAATCTGTTACATATTAGAAACTAGAAAAGAAACTAGAAACTATATAGAAACTAGTCAATAATGATTTTCATAATTTCAAAATAGAATTTCTTTCAAAAAAAATATAATTTAATATACTGCCTAATATTTTTACTCTAAGAATGTCATGATTATTGCTATTGTTAATACATTTTATCAACCTTTAAGAAAAGAACAAAAGAAAGAAAGAAACTTGCATACCAATCACAATAGACAGCTAAGTTTAGAATGGAATCATATGATATTCAATTATGTTACCCAACTAACAATGCAGGTGTATGTGGCAATGTGTTTATTATATCTATTTGACTTAACATTGATGTCTGAATATAGTCTTTGATACACTATATTTCTATCCACTATTAAAATCTAGAAATCAAAATCGCCCCCACAAAGACATATCACAAGAAAACTGGAAACAATCTAAAGGTCAAAGGTTCTAAGAGACCTCAGGAGCTCCCTTAAACTCCAAGTGTGAGGATCCCCCACGGGGATACCCTGCCCCCTCACACCTACTTTCTTCTACTTTATAACCACCAGTGAGTCATGAGGGACTCAAAGTGCAGTATTTACGAAGGAGGGGTTCCCCTAAATTTACAAATGACAATGTAGCATTCAGCTCACAGTTTGACTTCAGGACGGCTTCCCCTGAACTTTCAGTACCCACATTATCGACAGTTCAGCAGAACAAGTCCTGTGGCATCCTCCTCTTGCTCATCAAAATGAAAATGCCACCCACTCACACAGTGCATGTTATAGTTTCATCTTTCACATCATGGATTTTGAAGCTACTTCTGCTTTTTATTATGTAAAGTTTGGGTCATCTATTATTTACATGGAAATAACTACACAGCAAAATTCATAAAGTTGTCAATACAGTAAGATATCAATTATATTTATGAATATGCAAGAGGTAGATGTGGTATGAAAAGCCTTACGGAAGCACAGAAGTGTAGTTATTAACATTATCACAATCATAAGATATTGGGGGTGTTGTTAACATTACACAGTATTCCAAAAAACAATAATGGTAATGTTATGGCAATTATTACTTAAGCAGTAGATTGTGGAGTTGACATGGTGGTTAGGATCAGGTAAATGTTGTAGCCCAAAGAACTGATTTTCAACCTTCCTGACTGAGACCCATGTATGCATTTACAAGAAGAGAATATGATAAGGAAACCGTAAGTTAGAGAAATATATACATTCAAGACAAGCAGTAAATGTGTAGATACTTCTATTTATTCATAATATTTTTGGTTTCTGACCTATTCATGTACTGTGGCAATGTGCCAACAGAAAGCTGTATAGTTATAATATATACTACAATAATGTAGTTCAAGCATTTCTTTACATTATATTGGCCTTCATCGAGTTGACCTTGGTGTCAAAGTTTTCAATACATTTTTAAGAGGCCTTTTATTGTTAGGCCTGTGAATCGATTAAAATACTTTACTTAATTGCACAGTTTCTGTGATTAATCGTGATGCATGTTAAAATGTTAATTGACATTCACATAGCGTACACATAAACACCAGCTCTGTTTTCAAGATTGGGACTCTTATTATCTACTACGACCACAGCTATTGTATGCCAAGTGATTTTATTCCATTTAAAAAAGCAATGCATAAGGTCTATTTTTACATTTGTAAATGTAATCTTTACATTGAAACAGTGTTTAAATATACTCACAGATCATTTCATGAGTTTGTCCATTACCAACATTAATCATCATTTATTTTAACTATTTAAATATGCACATGTTAAAATGTTAATTAGACAAATTTTTACAGGTGTAAATCTTTGATACAAGTATTTGTTTACATGCCATAAAATCAGTGGACATGATGTAATTAAAAGTTCAGCAAATCTTCTGGTGTTTTCTAGTGGAATTTTAGTAATAGGATCAAATCAGCAGATGCAATTCCTATCAACCTTTATTGGCAAGACAAACTTGTACATTGGCAATGCATTATTAGCAGTGTTGGATATGTTACTAAAACAATTACTTTACTTTTAAGTTACTTTCTTAAACACTTGTCACAAATCTCTGTTCAACAAATTCAAAATAATTTATATTTTCTCCTTGGACATTGTCAGACACTCTTTAGCTGTCACAGAAACGCAAACAGACATACATATGAACATATGAATTCACATTTTAATTGTATAACACATAAATCATATTTAAAAAAAAATTTGTTAACCAAGTAACGTACTTTAAAAATTACTTTCATTGAAAATCAGTAACTGTTGTCTGATTACAAGAATTTAAAATATAATGTGTTACACTACTTTTGTGCCTAAAAGTCATTTGATTACAGTAACTAATTACTTTGTTATTCAATTATACCAAGACTGATTATTATACATTATACATACAGATATAAAATAAATTGAATGTTAAAGTTAAATTTGCTTAGGTTTAAAATCTCAAAACAATAATTTTCTCTGGCTGCCATTTAGTCTCTATCACGCACACGCTATGTCTCTCTCACACAGATTCATTTTCTAACACTGGTTCAGATGACAGTGAGTGAGCATTTTCAGATGATGCAAATGGATACAGCAGCTTGCCTGTATCTCTCCCACACCTGACTCACCACTTACGGGTGAAGTCTCCATTCTCCATACAGTAAATATGTTTC
The DNA here is from genome assembly GCF_025860055.1 of Xyrauchen texanus. Taxonomy (NCBI): domain Eukaryota; kingdom Metazoa; phylum Chordata; class Actinopteri; order Cypriniformes; family Catostomidae; genus Xyrauchen; species Xyrauchen texanus. Next base: position 22,351,821 of record NC_068300.1, read on the forward strand.
CATGTTTATTATGCCCGAGACATGCATCACCACTAATAAATAAGCATGCACTGCTCCGCAAAATCAGTTTATATGCTAGAATGTGCAGTTGTGTCAAGCATGTACCTCTGGAAATGTATATTTGCCAATTTTAGCCACCAGAAATGGGGAAAAACATTAGTGAAGATTCTGGAAGTGAAAAAAAGGATACTGCATTAATTACATTAATATTTTTAACACATTAAACAGTCAAATATTAATCACAGAAATTATGAAACCCTAATCATAAGTAATAACTTCTTAAGCCATACAATGTGACCGTGTTATGAATATTTAATTACCACTTAAATAAGGAATATGTTGGCTAGCAAAAAAAGTATATACTTTACATCATTGGTTCTAAACCTTTTTGACCCCAAGGCCCCAATCACAATTAAGTTTGTGATTACAGATGTTTCAGTAACTGTCCGTTAATATGCTGTAGGCCTCTTGATTTAGATTTTTGCATAACTCACTTTAAATAATTCTGAGTCATCTTGAGGCCCCCATGGAAGTTTGTTGAGGCCCCCTGCTTGAGAAGCACTGCTTTACATATTTGTAAAGTAACTATCAGCAATATGAGGCACTTGACAATTTGATCAACACACTAACATAATTTCTAAAGTTTGTGAAAATATATCAATTACCATTTGGTTAAAATTTTAAATAAATAAATAACATTAAAACATTTCTGTTGGTTTGCTTATTATTAAAAATCTTCAGTGTGTCATGTTCAAAATAACTTATTTTCTTATTTACTGTCTTATTTACTGTCTATTTGTTCCCTATAGTGTAGGTCGATGTCCACAGTTCTGTCGTCTGTATAGAACCCCCTTGTAATACTCCCCGCCTCCGCACCGTTGTTGGCAGCGGCCCCGGAGCCACAGCGCTGCCGGCGGGATAGAGAGGTAATAAATAACCCGGGGAGAGGAGCGGAGACCGCCGGGCGGTACACAGTCTGACCTGACAAATACTCACTGGAAAACCATCAGAGAGCGAGAGCCCACCCCTAATGCTTGGAGCCAGCCTTTCAGACATGAGCTGAAAAATATATAGGCCTGTCTATATTGGAAAAAAACGGCGTCTCTCTCTCCGCCGCCTTTACCCGATCAACATTAAAACAGTCAAAAACGGCAGCGAGAGTAATTAACTCCTTAGTGATAAGATTCAACTTCTTTTATTCATTAACGGTTATAAATAAAAAAGGGATCAGCATTTTTCCTTATAACGCTACTTATTAAATGCACATCTTTAAATTACAATTGTTATAGTTTTATTTATTTATAGCTTGTCATTTTAATTATTATAATCTACTATTGTGCCACTATGCCTTTAATAAAGTAAATACTGTATTGTAGGCTATTATAGAGTCTGATGTTTGGTCTTTATCTGGATTTTACTCATTATAATAAAAGGAGACTTCTATTGGATTTTACGAGCTACCAGCTCCTCTAGTACCAGTGAAGTGATGCTGTGTAATGTAAAACCATGAGCCACTCCTGGGTTGTGCTTTTGTGCTGTGCCCTGCACTACTCTCTGGAGATCTAAGGGGGCCAGGAGTCAGTCTGTGATACCAACCGGCGGCCCTATTCCACATGGGATATATTTCCATGCTGGACAGGGTGGCGACCCGGGAGGATACTTATTTTAGACCAGCATCAATAGCTGTCAACTGCGACAGAAGTGACCTCTCCTCCATTTTTTGCCATACCTAAACACTTTCCTTTACTCTTCCTCGTGGACAAGAGCAAATGCATGCACTTACACATACGTAAACACCAGCTCTGTTATCAAGGTTGGGACTCTTATTTACTTATCTATTATCTACTACGATCACAGCTGTATACCAAAACATTTGATTCCATTTAAATTAGCTACAGTATGAATAAAATCTTCACTTGTGAATGTAAACTTTACATTGAAACAGTGTATAAATATACTCACAGATCATCTCCTGATGTCCATTACCAACAGTATTTGGTCGATGATAGCCAAAGTTTTGCATGCATGGCTTAAGTATCCATTTCTTTGTTATGGAAATGTCTATGTGATTCTGGGAGTTGTATGGGACTTATGGACACCAGGTTCACAGGCTACTGTGCTTGTGCAAATTTGTGATAAGAACATAACTTATTTCTTATCTCATCTGCAATCCATTTTTCAAAGGGTCCAACCATATTTGGAGGATATCAAAGAAAAGCCAACAGTTATCACTCCACAAAATTGTATTTATGGGCCATTTATTTAGGCCACACCAACATTGGAAATGTGCAGCATTACTTCGAGATAACCAGTAAGCCAACAAGCAGTCTGTTGTCATTTTCACGATATCCAAGAAGGAAATCCAACTATAAATTATTTATTTTTAATTGAAAAATATTATTAAAAGATTTAGTTGAAAAAAGATACTGTAGGCCTGGTTTCATATCATATGCAAAAGCATAACAGTTAGAAAATTAAATATTTATTTACTACTGAACATTTATTTAAAAGAAAGATACACTTTATGTTCTTTATGTTAAGGACTGAAAATGTCTCTGAAATGTCCAAATAATACAGAAGATTGTGGTGACACATGCACAGGTACAATTTTATTAGCACATAACACTGGCTGGCACATCTGTCTGCTATTGGCAAGAGTTAAACCTGCAAAGAGTAGTTCCTGATCTCTCAGGCCATATTGATTTTTCCCTTAGTGATCTGAAACCAGCAATCAGCATTGTGGTTTGAAATAGCCCTGAAAGAAGAGCCAAGACATCAATGAGTCGCCGACACATTTCAATTAGCATGCCGCCCAGGCCGATTTGTCCCTTGGGGCACAATGGCTCCGCAGGCTGGTCACGACAGGAGATGTTACATAGGGGTACGTGATATTGAGAAATATCAGAAAGGGCTATGCAGATAAATGAATTCACTATGTGTGTGAGTGTATGTTTTGGTCTTGCCACTGAATTGAGGGTGAGGTAATTTGGTTTCTAGTCAACTCAATCATTTCTTTATCTTTAATTACATTTCTGAAGAGGGTAATGGAGAAATAGTGGACTCTACTATACAGAATTGTAAGGTCTGCAAAGTCTACCAGTGACTATAAACGGTTCGAGGAACTAAAATGAAAACAAATGAAACTTTTTACAGAACAAAATTGGAAACAAAGTTCCTTTCAGTTGTCCCACAGTGAAACGTTCTCAGAGGTTAATAACTGGTCAGTTTTGTTCCAATATTTTTTATGAAACCAAAAAAGAAAGGGTTTATCACAGTACATTTTCTGAATTACACCACTTCCTGTTGTCTGAAAAAATTAGGCATGCAGATCTTTTTTATCAGAATGGACCAAAATAAAAAAGATTTAATTTTTAGTCCCTGGTCTCAACACAACAACAACAACAAAGATCCTCTTTTAAAAGGTATATCATAAATCGTGACATCATAATATTTAAATCCAATGCATTGGAACATATTAGCTATAACTCTGAGGTTTAAGAAAGTTTATTGTCTTTAAATAAAATATAATAGGCATTTTCAGGCACACAAATGTGCACTTCGTGTGGAGTCTGAATCACCATACACCACAACAAAATTATTATTATTATTTAAAAAAAATTCACACAATAACATTGTCAGATTTAATATTATTTTAAAATAATACAATGTAAAATATATTAATATATTTTTTATATTATTGGGATATTTCACATTAAGTACATTCTTTCATAATATTATAATATTTATATTACAACATACAGTAGAAATTGTATAGAATATTAAACTTTCAAACTTGTTTAAAAAAATCCACAACATGGATTTTTTTTTATAACAATATTTAACATCTATTGCGTAAGGAATATAAAGGTTCATATCTCAAGACAGAATTTTACCCAAGTTGTGTTTAGCTAGTGTAGTGAGTGTTTTCTGATGTGAGGCCAGCATGTGTGGGTGTGTAGGCACAGCATCCCTAAGGTCAGCCGTTTCTCTGACCTTCAGTAGCTATGCTCAGCGCCGACAGTTCTCATCAGCAACACTACACTGCACACTCCAAAGCCCTGTGGAAGTAGACAAGAGCAGCAGAGAGAGGAGAGGGGGTTGATGCCCCCCACATCCCCGCTCATCTGCCCTAGAGGTCTTAAGAACCCCTCCAGTTCCCCTCTTCCTCTTCAGCGGCTCGGCCTCACTTTCACCGCAGGACAGTCTCCCACCAGAAGCCGATCGATAGAGCTCTTCTTCTTTCATCTGACCAGCATTGGGAAAAGCTGCACTTCCTGAAGAAACCCTAGTCCAGCCTTGAGTGAGCTGGGTATGGTTCTCTCTCACAGACTGGCTGACTGCCTGCCAGACTTCACTTATAAAATCATTGAATGGCATAGTTTTTTCATTTATTTGACTTTTTGCCATTTTTAAAGAAACAGATAATAGAGGGAGGACAGAAACGGAACTGGGAGTTATAGCTGATTTGAACTTGGGTTCTGCATCAGCACCATGGCTCAAGGTCTCAGATGACCATGTGTGCTAACCAATAGGCCACGTCTCTTACATTTGGTGTTTGCTTTGAATCTAATACTAACCCAAGAATACATAGAAACTGAGAATAAGTAATAATTTCACCCAGCATTAGCACAGCAGCCTATGGTGAGAGAGAGACCACTGATCATGATCATGATGTCCTAAGAATACTGAATGACAGCATTTTCCTTAAAGGTATAGCTAAAAAAACTAATTACAATTCTGTCGTTGCTTACTCACCCTAATGTCATTCCAAACCCGTATGACTATCTTTCTTCTGTGGAACACAAAAGGAAATGTTTTCCAAAGTCTTCGCATGGCTTTTTGCAATATAATGAAAGTGACTGGAAGCTGTCAAGCTCCAATAATTCCAAAACACCATAAAACACACAGTATAGGGGCCTGGGTAACTCAACAAGTAAAGCCGCTGACTACCACCTCTGGAGTCACAAGTTGCTGAGTGACTCCAGCCAGGTCTCCTAAGCAACCAAATTGGCTCAGTTGCTAGGGAGAGTAAAGTCACATGGGGTAACCTCCTCGTGGTCGCTATAATGTGTTCTCGCTCTCAGTTTGGCGCATGGTGAGTTGTGCATGGATGACGCAGAGAATAGCGTAGGCCTCCGTGTCCGTGGTAACGCGTGTAACTGGTAATGTATCACAACAGAGAATGCATACATTAAAAATTTCTCAAAAGATTCTTGATACATGACAAAGGACACCTTCTATGATAAACTGATAAACCTTTTCAAATTATAATTTGTTTAATTAACTTAACATGCAGCACCAAACTACATCAGTTCTGACGGACCTCCTTAAGGCACTAATAAACTAATAAAATATTAATGACACTTTATACTTCCATTACCATTAACAAACATATGCTGCAGGTAGGCCTAATTCTTAACAGATTAGTAGCTAGTTGATCAACATTGAAATCTTTCAAATCAAACTTTCATGACATTCATATACATTAGTGCATTTTCAGTTTTAACTGTCTATCGATTAGGGATGGGTATTTATAAATAATGTGGTATTTGAATATTTAAGTTCATAAAAAACGAAAATTCGAATATTCTATTATTTAAATGAAGGCAATTAATTAGAATGAGGCGTAAAATTATTTTTTTAGTCATAAACGTTGCTTCACTAAAAAAAAATAGAATGAAATCATTTAGGCTTACGCAAAGCGAAGAAAAAGAAACCGTTAATGACGTAGACTGATGCTGTCAATGTACAGAACGAGTATAAACACTCTGCATATAATAGTTATCATGTTTATTTTGTATCTCATGTTTTTGTTGACAAAAACAAGCATATCCACGTCCTCAGTAAACTATACTTATTTATACACACCAGTTTAAATGCTGGAATGTCCCTTACCTCCACTAGCATAGTCTTTCTCGGATGCCATGTGTGTTGTTTACAGAAGCGTCATGGGGATTATGTTGCTACAGGGAGGCTGCTTTCTAAAGAGCTGCACATATATGGGAGTAAAGCGTACACCGCTTATCCAGTACATTTAAACAGGAACCCAGCTTTCTGACAGTAAGCCACATTCTCACAATAACCCACTTTTCTATCAGGAAGACTTGCAGACTTGAGTGAGATTTATTTAATGAATATAAAACAGAAAAGTAATGTTTCTCTTCGGCGTAGGCCCCGTCTGGTGGTTCGAGGAAGTTGTACTCAGTCATATCCTGCCTGAGATAGGAGGCAGGGGCAAGGAGCCTACCCCCGTGCAGGATGGGACTCAACTGATGGTGGTGAGGTGGTGGAGGTTGCTGTGTTAGCACACTGAAACAGCAATTTGATAGATTGTAAGCAGACTTGTAAAACAACGGCTTACGTGTGATTAATGGTGCGATGATGTACAGCTAGTCTTCCTGCTAGAACTACGCTGTGCTTACATTTCTGGTGTCCATCTGAACATACTGACGGAACCATTTGCTCAACAAATGTGATCATCTCAGCAGCGCCGCCTAGTGCATTCTGTTATAACAACCAGTTTTAGGATTTAACATGCATCTCACTGTACATATGGCCAGCAAAGCAAAACTCTGCAAAATTCGAATAGCATTTTTACTATTTAAATAATTTTTTCAGAATGAATATTTGAATATTCGACTACTCATGCACATCCCTATTATTAAGCATTGTATAATGCAATAATGCTAAATGGGTTATTCATGAAAGTTAAAACATTTTTATATATTTTATATGACACAGGGGGAGTGCCTTTTTTCATTAAAATTATGTGCCAGACCAGTGGTTCTCAACCTTTTTACCGTGAAGCCCACTCTATAAATCTACACATTCTGTTTATCACTGTTATGGATGTGCGCGCTCTCTCCTCGCACGCTATGGGTTTGCTCGTGTGCGCGCGAGACAGAGCACTATCATCGATGGCTGTGAGAAATGCAAAATTATGATTATAATACAGTTTATTTATTTATTGCCATGGATTTATCATTACCGCGATAGACATGATACTTGATATATTTCTAGCGGTTGACATTTCTACTGGCCTATTACACTTTGATGCAGAGCCATGCAGCTGCTTGGTTAAGCATCAAAAAGGTATGCCGTTTAAAGAGGTTTTTGCAGTCTTGCAGTGCGTGGTTATGATGCTATAGAATTTTCATGACAATTGAAGATCCAAGAAAAAGAAACCCACAAGCACTCACCCAGCCAGCGCACCTGCTTTAAGACGGTTTTACACGGGACGCGGTAGGCGGAAAAAACGGATGCGGCAACCGTCACAAAGTGACAGGATTCTCGTGAACGTCACCCTGTCACTTTGTTGCGCGAGATTGCTTGCGGCGCACATCGCGCAAGAAAAAAATATGTTATCTCTCCGTGGCTGCCGCTTGTCACTGAGAGCTGAATTTATTCACAACCAATCAAACGACATTTAACTTTTATGTAATCAGAAACAAAATGGAGACGAATATACTCGCTGTTGCTGAATTTCGTGAGCTTCTTTGAGCGTTTAGAGACATAAATAGAGAAAGTGTCTCATGGAAAGCTGTGAGTGGATGAGTTGGTGTACCAGGTGAAAATAGACTATGGAAACATGTATAGCTTGTGTTTGGAAAATAGCCTTTAGAAGCAGAATACTGGAAATTTAGATATAAGTTCATCTTCACGCAGTTGTGCAAAGAGGCAAAGAGTGATATTTCATGTTTTTTTTTTTTTATATATATGTTTGAGATTTTGCTTATCACGTTGAGTTAGACGAGGACGTGCTGTTGGCATGTTATTGGCATGCTGTTTACTGTTATCGTGAATATTATGGATTTGCACATTTTTATCTGGCTCGCTAGGTTTCTAATAATCTTGAGTGTGAGCGCAAGATTAATCCCTCGTTCCCCGTCTGTCACTAGGGGTCTCTCTTGAGCACCGAATATACCTCTGATCTCTGAGAAGTTGGCAGCTAGTATTTGCATATTCCGCCCCCGGACATACGGGTATAAAGGCGAGGAAATACTAGAGTTCATTCAGAAATTTTCTTCGGAGCCTATGGTTGTGCATGCTGTTTGCTATGAGTCACACCTGTTCCTGTATTCCTCTGACGCTCTGCATGCTGTTGGATTCTACATCGCATTGCAGCGTCTTTCTCCTTCTCTGCACGGCAGTGCAGTTGCCCCTGGGCGCATCGATAGCGCAGTTAAAAGAGTTATTTTCTAAAAGAGCAAATACACAGCTGGCGTTGAGCGTCCTTTTCAGGACGCGTCTTTTTAAGTGTAGTTTCTGGATGCGGTTGATTTCTCCCCACCTCTGACGGTCATGAAAGCTGCCTGGCGTGCCTGGGCTGCGATTACACGCAGGCATCGTTTTTATGAATGGTCTGTGTTTTCAGTGCGAGAACTTAGCCATGACAGCATTGTGGTCGCGGCTTTCTTTTGTCATGAGAGAAAGGCACTTCAGCCACCCCCGCACCTCGCCTCTTTCCCACGGGATTGGGGCAGGCGTTGCGGGCAATGAAGGTGATTTAGGGACAATGACGGGCTCTGTTCGCCAGGTAAATTCCCTCGAACCACCCGCCTCCCCGGCATGCTTGCTGGCTTCCGTCCGAGCTCGGGATGAGCGATTTCTCTCCAAAGGGTTATGTTCTCAGTGCGAGAACATAGCTGTGGCAGCATTGCGGTCGCTGCTTTCTTTTGTCATGAGAGAAAGCCACTTCAGCCGCCCCGCACCTCGCCTCTTTCATACGGGATTGAGGCAGGCGCCGCAGGCGATGGAGGCGATTTGGGGATAATGACGGGCTGCGTTCGCCGGGTAAATCCCCACGAACCACCCGCCTCCCCGGCACGCTTGCTTGCTCCCATCTGAGCTTGGGATGAGTGCAGCCTGCTTCGGGCCTGCCTGTCCCTTGAGCTCCCAGAATTGGATGACGATAATCACAGCTACATCGGAGAGCATTACAGCGGCGTCTGATGCTGATGACTCGTCTGCGCCACCACCTTCGGGTCTGCGCGCCCAGTCTGAGCCTGATGCACAGAGGGCCGCACTCGAACGGGTGATGGCCACCCCTGTGGTCCAGAAATGCAACCTATGGACTGGACCTGGTCAAAATACGGGCGCCTTCTCGAACGCCCCATCTCACAGCTCCGTCCATTCGGCGGCACCGTTGACGACGCCGCCCAGCAGTCCTCAGCGGTGAAGAAGCAGACGGAGGCCATTTTACACATCCTGCCCTGCCGCAAACCTGCAGCCAGGGGCCATGCTCCATCTGCTCACCAAGGGCGTCCTCCTGTGGCTTCAAAACATTTTTTTAAATGTGCTGCTCCTCCCTTCGAGGACCCGGAAGGCTCCCAAGCAGTCCAGAGACAGACGACCCAGAGATCGAGACATTTGCTCTGGAGTTGGTAAACAGACAACTCCGTCCCCCGGTGGAGGGCCGGGAAGAGAAACCTTCAGTTAAAGGTACTTTCTTTTTGCATGTTTTTTACTAACAGAGCAGATTCCTCTTTCTGGGTTACCTGGCCCTCAGATGCTGTTCTCACGGCACTCTGCCGCCACACCTCAACAGTCCCAGCACGCTGGACGCTCTGCCCTCAACCCCACGACTGTTCCCCGGCCGGCCGGTTCTGACGAGTCCAGAGGACGGCGCTACAGGACCTCCTCCTCAGTCACTAACCCACCCCCTGCCGGGTGTGCGGAGCAAGGTAAGTGCTTTGAGTCCTTTCTCAGCATTAGAGCATCGAGACGCGTCCTCGCCTCCCGACGCCGTACTACCTGCTCCTCCCCGCAGGGCTGGCTGGGTGAATCGCTTGCTGGATCTACCACCGCGCCACTTTCCACGTGTTGCCTAAAAACACATGTGGCGTATTCACCACTCTTACCTCCCCTTCCGGGCAGGTGTGGTCTCCGCAGGGTCTTTTCCCCCTGAAAGAATAGGAAACTGGGTAAGACGCCCTTCCCTCGATGCATGTAAGGGCCCCGGCTGTCTATTGCTCTATGCGAGAAACATAGAGAGAAAAGAGGCCCAGCCAGGCTTGGCCCGTTCCCAGGTTGGCAAGCACCACCTTGTTCCCCTGTCTAGGTTAACCAGAAGGACTCCGATGACTTTTTTGGTGCATTGGGGAAGGGTACGTGCAGTCTGACACAGCTGGTCGTCTTGGCACGTAAAACACCTTCCCGCTCCTGTGTCAGCAGAACACGTACACGGCTCAGCGCATTGCATGATTTAAATTGGACCGTTTAGGTTACGGATGTAACCTCCATTACCTGATGGAGGGTACAAGACGTTGTGTCCTCCAGGCCACGTCGCTGAGCCGAGCCGCTGTAGTGGCCGGACCATTTCCGGCTCCTCAGAAAAATCCTGAATGAACTTGAGTATTTCCTCGCCTTTATACCCGTATGTCCGGGGGCGGGGTATGCAAATACTAGCTGCCAACTTCTCATTGCCCTTTTTTCATAGATCAGAGGTATATTCGGTGCTCAAGAGAGACCTCTAGTGTCGCTTCTCCGACACAACGTCTCATTCCCTCCATCAGGGAACGGAGGTTACATCCGTAACCTAGACGTTTTTAAAAACGCTGTCCGCCATTTTGAGATAAGAAAAACAAGCAAGACACTCCACTTAAAACATCTTCACATGGTTTTAATACACGCTTATAATGCAAAAATAACTAACGCACCTCTTTTAAAAGTATTTGGTATATGAGGGAAGATACATTAGGGAGTTTTAATTCATATGGTAGGCTGCATTAATTCATAAATTTGGGCATTAGATCAGCTGTTACTCACAGTGTGCCCAAATAAGTTTCTGCATTTGCAAGCAATAATTTAAAAATAAAGTAAAAAATGCTTGGTGTCCATAGGCCAAAGTTCAATGGAATCTATTTTGTTGATTTAAGTTGACAAGGAAGCAATATATCGGCAAGAAGAAGCAGTTTGGCACGTTAGGTCACAGAAAGTTCCAGGAAATAAATTATTTTTAATATTTACTATTAAACTTAATTTTGGAAGATGATCCAAGGTCTTCGTAACCATAAATTCAGTGCACCTCTTTTTCTCCCGTCTGTGACTAGGCAATCGTTAGTACACTCAAAATGAACTTTAATGTAAGTACATTTATCCAGTGACAAATGACTTGGGTTACTCCAACACTCTTTTAGTATTTAATGTTGGTTGAAACCTGATCCTTTTCCCACAACACCCAAAACAGAGCAATCACAATGTTGTCCAAGACTTTTAATCTGTCCAGGCTGGGCTGCAGCATTTTGTTTTATTGGAGGCCTGAATCACAGCCTTTTCTGGAAACTGTTGGGGTGCCGGCAAATGTGTTTGCAATTTCCACTTTTCATGTGACGTTTGAGACAGAACGGCAGCGGGAGAACGCGGCAGGATCTGGGTGCAGCTGCCAAGCTGTGGGGACAAGCCTGAACTCTGTAAACAGACCACTGCCAGTGGCAGCCTAGCTCAGCAATGCTCGTCCTGGAATGGCACCCTTTCATATATTTAGACAACTTCTGAGACTTTGACTCACCCTGAAATACGGAGGAGGAAGCACTGACGAAAAGAGAGACAGTATCTTTAACATTTCCAGACAATCCAAAATAGGTGCAGATTGTAACAGACTGATTGTTACCAAATGGTAAATAAAGAGAGGGTAACACTTTGTGTGTGGTTTTAACAAACCATAACAAGATCTACAGAATTTATGAGGCAAATCAAATAGCCAAACCTAATAAATATGTAATGAAGTTGTTTATTGGATGCTATTGAATTGGAAATGGGAATTCCGTGGATATCTAGTGAAAGGAGACATCTGAGAAAGTAACATAGCATGTACATGACCAAGCCAATATATGTCTATATGTGTGTACCATTTAGAGCAGCCCCAATACATTAATAAATGTAGCTCCATAACCATTCAGTGTGCTTTTGGTGTTTACAAAATGAGCTCAACAGGACTGAATTTGTCAGCTGTACGGTTTAGCATAACCAGTCCACTGTCCAGACTGAGATATGTGGGAAGTGAGGAACTGTGTCACGTTACCATTCCCGAAATTTAGCATTGTTGTGAGTAAATGTGGAAGATGGGGTGTGAATTAAGGACACTAATATTCCCTGTGGTATCTGGAGCTGCTGGTGGGGGATAAGGAAAGGAATGCTCGGTGGAGCAATTCCGCTTGGCAGGTAGATGAACTGCAGATCATACGGGTAGGCAAGTGGTGATTAATGGGAGTGGGAATGCGCTGGAAAGAAAACAACGTTATATATCAACATCGCTATGATGGTAAATGTAATTTAAATGAATTTGTCTGCCCGGAGCCAGGCATTGCAATTGATATTGACCAAAGCCCTGGTGGTCCATAGAAAATGAAATTGAGAAAATGTATATAAAGTATCCACTGTAAGGTCTATACATCACTGTATGACACAATAATATCATTGTGGACCAATAAGAACAGGGAGCACACTAGTGTTGGGATTGCGTGTCAGATGCTAATGAACCATTGTATTGTATTGTATGCAGATTTATGGAAAAATAAGCACATTAAAATTAACTTTCAATGAAAAAATCCATACAGATAAGCTACCAGCTTTAGTTCCCCCCTTGTGAATCAAGCCAGACTAATGGTATCACTTTACACAATGGCACTAGTCTACAATAATGTCTGCATTGCTTCTGTTTTGCAATCTTGTTATTTTGTGTAGCAGAATTATGTGCAAGCAATGTGTATAGTGCAGAGATGCTTGGTTTCTAACAACCTAAGACTAACAGTTAAGGGAGCTTTTTGTGTACAATTTCTTTTTTAGAAGAAATCTATATTTCATAAGTGTGCTGTGTAGCTACAGCACCCAATTATCAGCAGATGAGACAGAGGGAAGCCCTGGAGCGCCAGGCAAGATATTTAGACCGAGGGAAGGAGGCATGCAGGGACCAAAACCCCAGGGGCACTACAGCCTCACCTGGGTTTTTTGTCCCGGCTTTTTCCTTTCTATGACTGCCTCCCTCCATCCTTACTTCACCTACAGGGTTCAATTAGCTGTGACAGCAGCTCGCACCATGAGCCTGCAGCAGGGAACAGGGTAAGTCTAAATTACCACACCATACTAGAGGCCTATTGCTGCTGAACACGTGCGCTAACAGCCTAACATTAGAAACTCTTTATCTTTCATGAATGAGCACTAGGGCTTGCACGACTACTGCTTTTCACTATTCGTCCAAAAAAGTAGTCTAGTTTGTCAGTGTTCACCTTATGGAAATGACTCAACATACAGTTCACTGTGCAGAACTAGCTGTCTTTTTTGTTTCTGGCAAGTCCATAGCTGTGTTAACAGAGAGTGTGTGAGTGTAGAGAAAATTTGTGCAGCTGAGAAGATGAAGGTGAGAAGGGAAAGCAGAGATTTCTCAATTGCCAGATTTAAGCAGCTTGCATTGTCATAAACGGTGAAAAAAACAGTGATGTACCACTCGATTCTAGATTCTGCCAGCCTGATGCGGACACTTGATTAGTTTTAGTGCAATTCTCAAAACTTTTGACTTGTATGTGAACATTTACTGTAGGCTACGTTCACATTAATCTGAATACATTTGAAAATGCCGTTCCCTGTCTGTTGCTCACTTCAACGTTGTGTCGAAGAAGAGACACTAGGGGTCTCTCTTGAGAGCCTCGCGCATCTCTGAACTTGAGAAAAGGCCAATGAGAAATTGGCAGACAGAATTTGCATGTCCCATCACCAGACATACGAGTATAAAGGGAGGGAAATTAGTCTGTCCATTCAGATTTTTCCTTCGGAGCCGAGCGGTTGTGTGATCAGCAAGCTGCATTCACAGACTGTTCACTTCATCTCTACAAGAGCGTATGCTGTTGGATCTACGGCGCAAATCAGCGGCTTTCTCCTTCTCTGCACAGCAGTGGAGCTTTGCCCCTGGGTGCTTCCACAACACTTTTAAAAAAAGAGAATATTTTCTCTAAAAGAGCAATACACATCGCCGTTGAACATCCTTTTCAGGATGCGTTTTTATAACGATGCCCTTCTGCCCCTGTGTAGTTCCTGGATGTGGTCGAATTCTCTCAGGCGCACAGGTGCTGCCTCGTGTGTCTGGGCCGCGATCACACCGAGGCAGCGTTTGTGGATGGTTCTTGTTCTCACTGAGAGAACTTTACCATGACAACGTTGCGGTCTCGGCTTTCCTACCTAAAAAGGAAAGCCATTCCAGCTGCCCCCCGTGTTGCTCCTTCTTCCCACTGGATTGAAGACGAACCGTCTGGCGATGGAGGTGATTTGGGGAGGGTAGCGGGCTCGGTTTCACCGGGTACATCCCATCCGACACGCTCGTTGACTTCCGCCCAGGCTCGGGGTGACAGCGGCTTGCCTCATGGCCAGTCTGCCTATCCACTTGAGCCCCCCCCCCGAGCTGGATGATGAGCTCACTGCTGCATCGTAGAGTGTTCTGGTGTCTGACGCAGAAGACTCCATTGGGCTGAAACCCTTGGTTTGGCATGGCCAGTCTGAGGCTGACAGCCAGATGGCCAACATGCTTGCCCGGCTGCCGTCAGAGTGGGGCTGGACTGGAACCCTCCATCCTCCCCACAGCCTTCACGGCTGGATGACTGGCTCCTCGGGTCTGGGCGCCACTCACAGCCACGCCCCCCAGTTCCTTTTTTCCCAGAGGTGTATGATGACCTGAACCAGTTTCCTGAGAACGCTGCCACCTACAAGGCCTGTAGGATGACTTTCTGACCTCCAATGCCTACAGAGCCGCCAGACAGGCCGCTTCCACCTTGCATGCCATGGCCCTCCTGCAAGTTCACCAGGCCAAGGCACTCAAAGATCTGCACTTGGGTAGTCCTGACCCCAACGTGTTGCAGGAACTGCGCTCAGTGACCGATCTCGCCCTCAGGGCCATGAAGGTCACAGCGCGGAGACTCGGGCATGTGATGGCCACCCTCATGGTTCAGGAATGACACCTGTGGCTGAACCTGGTCAAGATGCGGGACGTGGACAAGGCACACTTCCTTAGCGCCCCCGTTTCCCAGTTCGGCCTCTTCGGTGACACCGTCCAGGACTTCACCCAGCAGTGAAGAAACAGACGTAGGCAATCTCTCACATCATACCCCAAGGGTGTCCTCCTGCAGCTTCCAGAAAACGCGCAGCTCCGCCTCAACCTGGGCCGAGTTCTCAGCCCCAGCGTTGTGTGCCCCGTAGTAAGCGCATGCCCCCCTTCTGTCTAACATCCTCCAGGACCCAGGGAGCTCATAAGCAGACCACTCCATCCCCCGGTGGAAGGCCGGGAGAAGAATCCTCAGTTCAGTTTTTTTTCTTTGCCGTACCCCCTTCGGGCTGAGGTACCCACATTCTCAATAAAAGAGCAATTTCCTCTTTCTCTGGGTCAACTGGCCCGCAAATGCAGTTCTCACGGCATCTCGGTGCCACACCTCAACAGTCCTGGCACGCCTGATGCAGACTCCCTGCCTCCGAACCCACGACTGCTGCCCCCCGGTCGGCCGATTCTGACAAGTCCAGAGGACACCTACATGGGACCTCCTCCCTGCCGGGTGTGTGGAGCATGGTAAGTGCTTCGAGTCTTCTCTCAGCACCAGAGCCTCGGGATGCGCTTTTGCCTACCAACGCCACATTGCCTGCTCCGCCCCGCTGCTCCGCCCTGCTTTCACTTCCCGTCGCACTGGTTGGCCAGGACCATCCTACTCGGCTATGCGATCCAGTTTGCCAAGCCCCCTCCCTTCGTCCGCTTTACCTCGGTGCATGGCGAAGATGCCAACACCCTGCATGCGGAGATTGCGACCCTTCGACTCAAAGACGTGATAGAGCCTGTTCCTCCAGTCGATATGAAGAAGGGTTTCTACAGCCCTTACTTCATCGTACCCAAGAAAGGTGGCGGCTTACGACCGATCCTGGAATTGCAAGGATCCATTTCCCCCAGGCCTTGCACAAATTCCCATTCAAAATGCTCATGCAAAGACAAATCTTAACTTGTGTCCGGCATCAAGATTAGTTCGCAGAGGTAGACCTAATGGACGCATACTTCCACGTCTCTATCTTGCCTTGATACTGACCTTTTCTACGGTTCGCGCTCAATGGCCAGGCGTTTCAGTACAAGGTCCTCCCCTTCGGCATGGCCCTGTCCCCTTGCTTCTTCATGCAGGTCGCAGAGGCAGCCCTTGCCCCGCTAAGGGAAGTGGGAATTTGTATACTCAACTACCTCGATCACTGGCTCATCCTGGCCCACTCCCGAGAGTTACTATGCGCCCACAGGGACCAAGTGCTCAGGCACCTCAGCAGCCTAGGGCTTCAGGTCAACTGGAAAACCGTCCCAGTTCAGAGCATCTCTATTCTCGGCATGGAGTTAGACTCAGTCTCAATGATAGCGTTCAAGCCTTATTCAAGCCAGGCATGGCGGTTCCTCTAAAACATTTCCAGAGGTTTCTGGGGCATATGGCATCCTCCGTGGCGGTCGCGCCACTAGGGTTGATGCATATGAGCCCACTTCAGCACTGGCTCCCATCACATGTCACAACTTGCCCGCCATCTCCTCCTTTGGAGCCAGCAGCAACTCAGATCACTGCTCGCCAATCACATCCCAGGCAACCTCAACACGGCAGCGGATGCGCTGTCATGACAAGGCACACTCAGCGGAGAGTGGAGGCATCACCCCAGTCGGTCCAGCTGGTTTGGGAACAGTCTGGCAAAGCACAGGTAGTCCTGTTCACTTCCCAAGAGACCTCCCATTGCCCGCTGTGGTACTCCCTAACGGAGGCTCCCCTCGGGACAGATGTGCTGGCACACAGCTGGCCCCAGGAGCTGCGCAAGTACGCATTTCCCACAGTGAGCCTACTTGCACGGCTGCTGTGCAAGGTCAGGGAGGACAAGGACCAAGTATTATGGTGGCCCCCTACTGGCCCACTCAGACTTGGTTCTTGGAGCTCGTGCTCCTCGCGACAGCCCTGTCGTAGACATGATCAACCAAGCCAGAGCTCCCTCTACCTTGAAGGTGTATGTAGCCGTTATCGCGGCCCACCACAACACAGTGGACGGCAAGTTCTTGGGTAAGCACAACTTGATTATCAGTTTCCTTAGAGGCCCCGGAGGTTGAACCCTCCTCAGCCAAGCCTGTTCCCCTCCTGGGATCTCTCATTGGTCCTCTTGGGCCTCCAGAGACCCCCTTCGAGCTGCGAGAATCAGTCGAGCTTAAGGCCCTCTCACTGAAGATGGCCCTCCTGATTGCGCTCACTTCCATCAAGAGGGTTGGGGACCTGCAAGCATTCTCTGTCAGCGACACCTGCCTGGAGTTCGTTCCGGCAGACACTCACGTCGTCCTAAGACCGCGACCGGGCTATGTGCCCAAGGTTCCTACGACCCCCTTCAGAGACCAAGTAGTGAACCTGCAAGTGCTGCCCCGGGAGGAGGCAGACCCAGCCCTTTCGTTCTCTGGAGCTGGCAAGCAGACCACTCCGTCCCCCAGGACCACCTGGCCCGCAAATACAGTTCTCATAGCATCCCGGTGAGCTATAGATGTTCTGAGCAGCTCCTTGTCTGCTTTGGTGGACAGCGGAAAGGGAACGCTGTCTCCAAACAGAGGCTTTCCCACTGGGTTGTTGACGCCGTAGCATTGGCCTATCACACCCAGGCCATGCCAGCCCCCTTGCGGGATCAAGCACACTCAACGAGAAGTGTGGCATCCTCGTGGGCACTGTCCAATGGCACCTCCCTAGCAGACATATGCAGAGCAGCGGGTAGGGCAACACCCAATACCTTTACGAGATTCTACAATCTCAGGGTTTTGTCGGTTTCATCCCGTGTTCTCTCAGGTCCGAGCCAGTAGAACTCGGTAATGCGGAAACAGCTGACTGGGTGTACCGCTTGCATCCAGCGCCTTTCCCCTCCACTGAAGTGATATTGTGCGCTCTTATACCAGGAGACCCCACTAACTTGGCTCCCTGGATGACTCTTACCCAGCCCTCTGGTCCGCGAATTCAGTGGAGGAATTCCCTGACAAGACCCACTACGGGTACTGAGACTACTCTGTACTGGAATAGGTGCTCCACAGGACGGCCCCCTGTGTGGGTTAATCCCCCTGTGTGTATTTCCACAGTACGGTCCCCTTACGAGCGGACCCACGTCTCCCTTGGGCAGTCCCCGCTGCCCCCCGGTCACGTGTTGTAGCAACTCCTCCCTCTCAGCAGGTAGGATCTACCACTGTGCCATTTTCCACATAAGGCCTGAAAACCATTTGATGTATTTCACCACTATTTACCTCCCCTAGCCTGGGCAGGTGTGGTCTCCGTGGGGTAATTTCCCCCTGAAAGAATAGGAATTGGAAAAGAATTTGTGCATGACACAAAATTACTTGTGTCATGCACAAAGTAGATGTCCTAAATGACTTACTAATATGAAATCTGTGGATTAGTTAAAAAAAAATAGTTTTAATGACTTCAACCTAGTGTGTGTAAACTTCTGACTTCAGCTGTATGTGTTATGCTTGTGAGATTTTAAACAGAGTGATTTGGATTGTTGTTGTTGACAATGTGTAGTTGAAGATACACATTATGGGTTTTGTTGTAATTAGTAGTTGTGACAGGGCGGAGGGCAGAGCCGGGTCATGATTCTACACATCTGGCTCCTTATCAGACTAATCAAGCCTCCGAGAGGGATAAAGGCTGACTGCGGACGGTGGTGGCAGAGAGAGAGAGAGAGAGAGAGCGTTTAAGGGCAGCTGTCCGTCATATGTGTGTTTGTGTCTTTTGGTTTAAGTTCTTAATTAATTATAATTTATATAGTCAAGCCAGTTCTCGCCTCATCCTTTCCATAACACCCGTTACAGTAGTATTTTATAAAAATTCATATGATATAAATATAATAAAATTAATTAATTTGTTTAAGTATTAATAAAAAGTCTTTGTAAACACGCTTGAATCTGTTTTTTTTTTTATATATGAAATGATCTCATCACTTGGCTGTTAAGGAGAGTAAATTCAATAATAATGGCATTTCTTATTTCAAAATAATTCTTTTATATAATTAATTCCTCAAAAGTACTAAAATAATCGTTGATGGAACTGTTAATGAACTGGAATCGCAACCAAAATCATTAAAATTCCTTACGATTCCCATCCCTAACATCAGACCATCTTTGATGTCCACAACACATGTAGCGTATGTAGAATGCACATAACATGCTTTGTCGATGCAAATCGTTTTGGCGTAATTCCAAATATATTTGGCTGGAACAAGTTATCATTTAAAACTAATAACATCCCGTTACACTCTGTGGACAAGAGGAATTTTCCTCTTGCTGTCACCGTAATACAAGCGCAACTGTAAATCATGAGACTTATGACTAGTCAACACAGACCCAGTTTTTCAACTAATGGAAGAAATAATTGACTAATCGATTAGTTATCTATCAAATAAGAACACACACATAAAACAGTATGAAACACAGACACATCAAAATACTTTTTTCATTTATCCCTGCCTTGACACCATCACTCTTCTCATACCTGCTCATTTATCAAAAGTGGTTACAATGCCAAACCCAGGGATATAGAGCCTGAAGGAATGTTGGAATTAGCTGCAGGTCTGGTGCAGAGTGGTACAGCTATCACCACAATGGGTACATACTGTACCACCTGTTAAACCCCTCCCTCGAAGTCTATTTAACCCTCTCCCCTCCTCTATATCACTGGTGCTGGGTCCAGCCTAATGCCCCTGAACTGTCAAAACAATGTTAATTTTTTCTAACTGTTTGCTCAATTCCACTTTGCTTAGCACCATAATATGCAGCCTTCTGTGGGCAACCATGCTCACCATATTCCACCAGCCAGAATTGCTGCACTTTTACACACACCAATGTGGTTCCCAGTTTTCTGCTCCATACAT
This sequence comes from Xyrauchen texanus, assembly GCF_025860055.1. NCBI lineage: Eukaryota > Metazoa > Chordata > Actinopteri > Cypriniformes > Catostomidae > Xyrauchen > Xyrauchen texanus. Next base: position 22,371,696 of record NC_068300.1, read on the forward strand.
GTAATGAATCCAGTTTCAACATATGGTGAGGTCACTTACAGGTCAGCCATATCTCATGGTAGGCAGATGATATCGATCTAGAGGGACCAGGGACTGAAGCGTTCCACAGGGCAGGCGGCCCACAGATCAGCCTTGGGCAGAGAATAGAGGAGACAGAGGTCATGGAGCATTTGTCTGAAAGAGTAGGGCCAGAGAGAGAATAATTATTCATTCACTGGACTTTTAACACCTCAAGAAACTTTACAGGGTTTAATTACTGACTAAACCTACAGTATACTATATATTTTTATACATAATTTTGCAAGGCTGTACAGCTGTACACACTACCCACAATCAAACACACAAGGTCAAACAGTACAATAATTAAGAGAATTGAGTCCTTAGGAGCACACTAACAAAAATAGTTTTGGCCAAAATCTCATAGTTATAACAGTTAACAGTCTTACTACTGTAAAAGCATGAAAGAAAAACTTTTACCTAGCACAGAGCCTAACAAATCCAGCACTCCTGCACGTGACGCAAAAATAAAATATATACATTTTCATTGAAATTACTGATGTTTTTGTATTTATTTTGTCAGTGATAACGAGACGAAAAAGACGCATCATGACGATAATTAAACAGTTTTATTCAAACATTCTGTTGCCGAAAATATGACGAGAAACAAAAATGATACTGCAAGATATAAGCATTGCACAAACAGAAGCATTAACATCTATTCTAGAAGAAGTAAATAATCTAATCATTAGTCATTAATAACAAGAATTTCTGAAATTTTCACCTGATTAAAGATATTAACGAAATAAGTGTCCTGAGATATCTCACCGGTCTCTGTGACAACTGTAAACTTTGTAAACAGCAAACAAAATTGTGTCCGCGGACCGCAGACATTGACACTTTTCACCTGTAAATAATTTTGCTCGTTCTCATAGTGCTGTATTCAAAGCGGATCATTGAGGCTGTGATTCATAATGTTTGTCAGTTGAGGGTGCTATTGAGCCGCTGTTGAATTTGACAGCCACAAGAACAAACATTGCAGCTCTTTTGCTCGGTTTTGGTCTCAAAATTATCTTTGGAGGGTGGGGTTTTGGAAGGAGGGGGCGTGGCTATTTCAACAGCTCAGTCATGTGAAAGCTTCAGAACTCTAAAATTGCTTACAGCACCTTTAAAGTTTTAACTGATTTAGTTACTCCCTTTTTTTGCACATTATCATCAACTTAAATTTTATTTTCGTTTATTAAAATTATATGCTATTTTAGTCAGAGTAAAACGGACTAATATTAATAGCCTAAATATGACATGACTAAATTCTAGATGTCTGTCTGTTGCATTTTTACACAGAAAAACAAACAAAAAGATGGACACAAAAATGTGTTCTGTGTCCCCTTCAGAAGCTTAAGAAGAATTTGGAATCCATCTATTGTTTTGTTTTCTTACATCTATTTATTTATTTTAGTAACAATCATTATAGGAACTATGGTATGGTATTGATATCCATAGTATTACCATAACGCCATGGTTACTGTTGTAACCTCCGTTTCCTGAGGGAAGGAACGAGACGTTGTGTCGAATGAAGTGACACAAGGGGTCTTCCTGGGATGCCAAATGTACCTCTGAACCTGAATTTGACACCTGAAATTTGCATGCCCCACCCCGGACATATGGGTATAAAGGGAAGCGGGGCAGCGAGTGCCAGTCAGGATTTTGCACTGAGGAGCCAGAAATGCAGAAAGGCATCTTGAAAAAGACGCGTCCTGAAAAGGACGTTCAACGCTGCTGTGTATTGCTCTTTTGTGAGTGGAAAACTCAAACTCATTTAGAGAAATCAAAACTCTTTTAGGAGGAGAACACTCTTTTAACAGTGAAAAGCGCTGTCGAAGCGCCCAGGGGCGTAGACTGCACAGCGTGCAGAGAGAGAGAACACCAGCTAGAAACGCGCCGTAGATCCAACAGCAATGCTTCTCGCTGACAGAGGTGAGTTAAATAGTGGTGAACTTCAGCTTGCTGTTGCACAACCATTCGGCTCCGAGGAAAAATTCTGACTGGCACTCGCTGCGCCGCTTCCCTTTATTCCCGTAGGTCCAGGGCAGGGCATGCAAATTCTGTCTGCCAACTTGACATTGGCCTTTTCTCAGGTTCAGAGGTACGTTTGGCGTCCCAGGAAAACGTCTCGTTCCTTCCCTCTGGGAACTATGATAATAATGATATCCAAGGAGAAAAATTATCTCCTGACAATGCTTATTGGCTTATGGCACCGCAATCCAAGGCCCTTCACTAGCAACTGTTGTACAAGTGCATGAGCTTTGACGTCAAAGGCAGCAGACAGGGGAAAAATTATTTCTTTTAAGAGTCCTCCAAAAACACTCTGCTACTGGTTAAACGTCTACTATAATAAAATGAAACATTTAAAATACATTAATACATATATAAAAAACACTGCCAGGCCCAAAAAAAGTTGCATACTCAAATATTTCCTTGGACCACCTTTAGCTTTGATTACAGCATGCATTCGCCATGGCATTTTTTCGACAACCTTATGCAACGTCACAACATTCAGGACCCAAGATGTAACACCTGGACTCAAGATGGCACCGAGTATGGCTGCTGCGTTGCGAGCTCTGACACATCACTGCAGTTTATTGTTTGTTTTGTTTAAAGTTTTTTGTTTTTTTTGTCTTGGATGTTTTCTGCCTTATTGTATACGACAGACAAACGCTTTTGGTTCTGCAATTACACACCAAAAACCGGACTTCAAATTCCTCAATGCCGACCCACAACAAACACGCCAGCGGAGCCCTTTGTCTGGGCTGCCCGGTCGCGGAAACGCAGAAGGAAAAGGGGAAAAAGAGCCGCCGTTCTCATCAGAGTAAGACGTCACGCAAATCGACCCCTGCTACCCAGTATACTACTGGCAAATGTTCAGTCTCTGGACAACAAGCTCTGCGAGCTGAGAGCGCGGATCTCTTTCCAACAAGAGAAGAGCTCCACTGGAACCACTCCACTGATGATGCCATTGCATCTACAATACACACTGCTCTCTCCCACCTGGAAAAAAGGAACACATATGTGAGAATGCTGTTTGTAGACTACAGCTCAGCATTCAACACCATTGTGCCCTCCAAGCTTGATGAAAAACTCTGGGCTTAAACAGCTCGCTGTGCAGCTGGATCCTGGACTTCCTGTCAGGCAGACGTCAGGTGGTTAGAATGGGCAGCAACATCTCCTCATCACTGACCCTCAACACTGGAGCCCTGCAGGGCTGTGTTCTCAGCCCACTCCTGTATTCCCTATATACACATGACTGTGTGGCAACACATAGCTCCAATGCCATCATTAAGTTTGCTGACGATACGACGGTGGTAGGTCTGATCACTGACAATGATGAAACAGCCTACAGAGAGAAAGTGCACACTCTGACATGCTGGTGTCAGGAGCACAACCTCTCCCTCAAGAAGACCAAGGAGCTTTTAGTGGACTTCAGGAGGAAAGAAAGAGAACACAGCCCCATCACCATTAATGGAGCACCGGTGGAGAGAGTCAGCAGTTTCAAGTTCCTCTGTGTCCACATTACTGAGGAACTCACATGGTCTGTCCACACTGAGGTCATTGTGAAGAAGGCTCACCAGCGCCTCTTCTTCCTGAGATGGCCGAGGAAGTTTGGAATGAACCACCACATCCTCACACGGTTCTACACCAGTACTGTAGAGAGCATCCTGACTGGCTGCATCACCGCCTGGTACAGTAATAGCACCGCCCACAACCGCAAAGACCTGCAAAGGGTGGTGCAATCTGCAAGACACATCATCGGAGGTGAGCTTCCCTCCCGCCAAGACATATATAACAGGCGGTGTGTGAAAAAAGCTCGGAGGATCATCAGAGACTCCAGCCACCCGTGTCATGGGCTGCTCTCACTGCTATCATCAGGCAGGTGGTATCGCAGCATCAGGACCCACACCAGCCAACTACATGACAGCTTCTTCCCCGAAGCAATCAGACTTTTGAACACTTGATCTCTCACGATCAATAATATATCAGTACTGCACTTTATTAATCTTATATCTCACACTGGACTGTCATAATTATATTCTCCTCAATACAACTAATGTATATATATTTTTTATATGCTCTTTATTTGTTTTATTTTTTTTTACTGTATGTGTATTCTATATTATGTGTATTGTTTACTGTACATTGTATATTATTATTATTATTGTGTTGTGCAAGTATGTGTACATTTGATATGTAAATCGTGTTGTGTAAATATGTTGTTTATTGTAAATTGGTATGTCTCGTCACTGTCATGACTATGTTGCTCAGAACTGTACACAAGTCTTTCACCTACTGTTGCATTGTATACATGGTAGTGTGACAATAAAGTGATTTGATTTTTAGATTTTTATTTGATTTATTTCCATCCAGAGTTACATTCATTTTTGGCAGAGATCTTGTATTGATGCTGTCCTCTCCAACACATCCAAATGTCTTTCAATGAGGTTAAGGTCAGGACTCTGAGGTAGCCAATTCACATGTGAAAATTACCACTCTTTCACAATTTAAGCTCGATGAATCTTGGCATTGTCATCCTGGAATATGCCCATGCCGTCAGAGAATAAAAAATCCATTGATGGGATAACCTTGTCATTCAGTATATTCAGGTTGTCAGCTGACTTTATTTTATTGCCACATAATGCTAATGATCCCAGACCTGACCAACTGAAGCAACCCCAGATCATAACACTTCCTCCAGAGGCTTGTACAGTGGGCACTAAGCATGACGGGTGCATCGCTTCATGTGCTTCCCTTTTTACCCTGAAGTGCCCATCGCTTTGGAATAGGGTCAGTCTGGACTCATCAGACCACATTACCTTTTTCCATTGCTCAACAGTCCAATCTTTATGCTCCCTAACATATTGAAGTAGTTTTTTTAAGATTAGTGACTTCACCAATCGTTTTTGTGTTCTCTGATCATGATCATTCAAGATTTTTTTCTTCCGCGAAGCTGATGGTTTACCACTATCCTTCCAGGTTTTAATAACGTGTTGGACAGTTCTTAATACAATTCCAGTGATATCAGCAATCTTCAAGCCAATAATTTGCCCCTTCTGAAACACAGTAACATCTTTTCCACAAACATGGGATAAAGTACGTCTTCTGACATGGTTATTTAAGAAATGAGAAGCTACACACTGCATCAGTTAGGGTTAAAAGAATTGTTGCCAGCTGAAATAATGCAATAATGATCCAATCCTAGGCTCTTAAGTATCTGCTTATTTAAATCCAAACGGCGACTTTGTTTTTGGCCAGCCAGTGTAAATATGTTGCTTGCAGATGACTTTATTTCTTCAGAATACAGTTTGATGACTGTCAACATAGAAACATGATTATTGCCCACAAAATGGTGTAGTTACGGCATCTACCAGCAAGGGCTAGCAGCCCAACAGGCCAAACCTTGACCCACTTGCAGAAACTATGTTTCCCTGGTAAATTTTTTAATGGCAGGTTGTTTTAAGATTTTTAAATACTATTTTGCTTCTTAATATTCTCACAAGTATTGTATTAAAACTTGCCTGAGATTCACACAAAATGTGCCACTCATTCTATATTATATGGTAGGATTCTGAATGTATTGTCAATTAAAATATTCACAGAACAAATATCCTTCTTTGTGCTGAGATGCAGATTTTCCAGGTGCCCTTAATTCTGGAAAACTGCATTGCAGGACATTAGAGAAGCAACGGGAGGTTGGCAGCTTGGTAAGTCTGAAACAGAGGACACAGTTGGCAGCATGCCTGCGAGTGGCTATGTATGCAGTCAGGCAGAGTGGAGGCAGGCCATGCCTTGGGGCATTGAGAGGAGGCCAATTCAATGCCTGACTACTCAGGCCCACAGAGAGAGACAGTGATAGAGAAATTCAAACTTGAAGAAAACTTCGAAATGTCCAAAAATGTACAGGAAATGACATAATGCTGAGCAACTGAGCACGGGAGGTAAAGACAAAAACATAACCATTAAAAAATAACAAATCATGTCTGATCCATTCCTATAGCCATCCTTTCTTACACTCTCTAGTCTGGTGTGTCTTCAAATTATAGAGTATAAATAATTAAAATGAAGTATCAGGTCCTTGGTGCCTGTGGTCTATCACTGAGAAGGGTCAGGCAAATATTCCTTGATTTTCCAGTCCTGCGTGGTTTCATTCTCCCCTATCCCATCCAAGGAATCTATAAGCATTTTTCTACCATCGGGCTGAACAGGTCTAAGCACGGTGACAGTTTGAGTAATATTTCCACTTGAACACGGTTTGGTATGGTACGATTACTAACCGTTCCTGGCTCCGGATGTCTCAGCATGGTTAGCTAACCATTTTCAGAACAGAAAACCAAGTTTTAGTGGAGGAATGGCTTTACTGACATGGGAACTCACGATTGGTCACTTGCTCAGTCAGTCCATTCTAATCCTGATTTTGCAGCTCAACTGAAAAATAAACCATAACAGAGTCAACGAGCCTGGAATAAGAAACATTTGGTCTGATGGTGGAAAAGTGCCTAATTATTAACTGGAGAAAGATATCTGTTAAGAATTCCCATTCTTAATGGTAGTTGCTCAGGACCTGTAGAAGTACAGAATTTGAAATCTGCCATCTTTGCACAAGGGAAATGTGGAAGGCCATTCACCTGAGCTGTAAATGCCATGTGACTACTTTATCTGGAGCCACAGGAATTAAATAAGGCAGCAGCTATTTACACAGACACCCTAAACCAAACCCTACCCATAAACCTAACCTTACCTTTTAAAATATTACTATGGTTTTACTACAGTACCCATAGTATCACCGTGGTATTTTTTTGTAAAATCATAGTTACTAAAAGATTAAACATGGTTACTATTTTAACTCCATATTACTGTAGTAACACCATGGCTAATTGCATTGAAACTACGGCATCCACCAATTTTGGTTGCTATCATAGTACTAAAATAAAACCATGGTGAAATATTATACCTTCAAACTATTCTCTAAATTCCCTGACCTTGTACCAAATCACTGAAAGGAAATCAACCTTTATATTCATTTTATTTATTATTATAAGTAGTATTAAAGGAAATATTAAAAGTGGAAAAAGTGAGTCAAAAGGCGGATTAGAACCCGGTCATCCGTACGAGAAAAGCACATCCACACCATCATAACAACCCTGCAGCAAGCACAATTTGGCTCCAATTTTTGTGTTTCCACCAGACTATTGGAGTGCAAGTAGTGTTGCAGGAGCAAATAGTCACAAATAATAAATAAATGTTAAATATAAGTCCATTTCACATTTTAAAGAGCCCTCCAAATATAATTGCAAAAAAGTTAAAACATCTACCATAATATACTGAAAGATTAGTAATATATTTGTGGCTTGCAAGCAAATTATTTAGACAGAATACACTACTAATTTTGAATGGAGAAAGATGCTTTTTGCCCACATAATGGTGTAGTTACGAAATCGACCAGCAGCTGGACTAAGCTAACTGGACTAGCTAAACCTCCACCCCTTTATAACATCTTGCTTTATCTCTCTCTCCCTATGGTCAAATCTACATTGTGGTGGTGACAGTCAAGTTTCTAGTGATCAATCAGCAACCAAACAGGTAGAGTTTTTGATACTTGGTAAGAAAAAGAAAAAGAGAAAGAGAGCGAGTGAGGAGGAAAGAGAACTTTCCTTTTGACGAGCATGTTCCATTGTGAGAATCCCCAGCAGCCGCTGACATCTGGTTCCAGTTAGCACCATGACGCGCTTCCTGCCCGCCTGGGCCACGGTTCACAAGTTAAACGCAGCTCAAGAAAGATCGAGGAGAAAAACACAGACACACATGCGGCACTTGTTCTAATATCATCTGCATGTGTGTGTGGTTAAGAGGTCTGAACCACCTGTGAAGATAGTTCTTGTTTATTCCAAAGACTACTACAACAGTTAAATCACAGAAGAAAGAATGAAAATGAATGAGTATGAAAATTCTGTCATCATTTACTCACCCTTATAAGATGTTAGGCAGAATGTTAATCTCAGTCACCATTTACATTCACTGCATCTTTTTTTCCATGTAATGAAAATAAAAAGTGACTGGGGCTTACATTCTGCCTTACATCTCCTTTTGTGTTTCATGGAAGAAAGTTATACAGGTTTGGAGCAATATTAATGTAAGTGATTACAGAATTTTCTTTTTTGCTCTCCTTTGGTTTATTGCTTGTGTTTATAATATTCTCATTTCTAAGTCACTTTGAATAAAAGTGTCTACTACATAAATGTACATTTAAAAACAAAAGAGGAATTCACTGGTCTGTCCTTAAATAGCAGTGAATGTAAAAGCCACGTTTAGCACTGAGCAGAGTGCGTTTGCACTCGGTGGATGTCGCAACCACAGTTTTCGTAATTGAGCAATCGCACTTCTGCACGAAGAGCTTCCCCGGCGATAAGCAGTGGAAAAGTGTGATCCTCGAGAATGTAGGGCGTGGAATGCAAAATGTGCGCTGCACCTACACACTCTCTGGAGGGAAACCCTAGAGTCTGTGGGTGCATGTTTAAACAAACAAACACATACACACATGTTATAAACATGCACCATGGCAGGGGCTTGTGGGTAACAAAAGTGAGAATGAGGAGGAGAGACAAGCGTAAAAGTGAAAATGTCAGGAGTGTATAAATAGAACACGAGCAGGCAACAGAAGGGCTTGCCTGCGTCGGTGGCCACACTTAAACACCCCCACGAATGCATTGCACTCTCCTTTGATCGCTCAGGAGCCAGTTTGTCTGCCCCACAGTTTGATGAGGCCTACAGCTAAAGCGAGGATTCTTTTTATCATACACACACAGATCTTCATCAGTGCATGGAAAATCACGTTGCAACCCACACCTACATCAGCAGTACAATGAAAGACAAAACAAAGAATAAAAATACTCACAAAAAAAAACTCAATGGCCACATAGACCACTCTCATACTGTATGAGCCTCCCAATGATCCACATGATTTCGACCACAATCAATATTTTAGAGCTATTAGCACATAGAGAGTGGACTTAAAATCTGCATCTACAGAACTACTATACTGTATATGTTTTACAAGAAATAATCTAGGGATCTTTTCTGACTCACCCAAACTATGAGAGATTTTCTTGGTAACGCTGTTAACAGGCCTTTTCAACTGCTGGCACGTTTGAAATTTTTAGTGGCCCTCGTGAGGTGGTCATTAGCCTGCATTCCTTTTGCGGAAAGAGCTTGTACCAAGCACTGTGTTGTTGCTTCTTGCCGTTTTGTTTTTACTCTTCTCTGTGATCTTAAGATCTTGTGATCTTGTCACACGATTTAATCAGTGTAAAGTATCAGTGTAAAGTGCAAAGCGTTCTCTGCTGGCCTAACATGACAAATAAATAAATATTTTTTATCCTATCATTCTCAATCAACTTTTCACCTATGTGTTTTTAATCGCTTTCCACTCTTAATTAATCTACAAACTAATAGAGAAAAACATAAAGTTTATCCAGTCAGAATTTATTCCTTGATGCTTACAAACAAAGTGTCACAACCATTTCACAAATCGCATGCCCAGTCAAGCTCGCTCCCATGAGCAACGATCGCAATGTATGAACTATCAAAGACGTATCACTGATGCCGACGCATCGCCGATGTCAGCGAGATATCTAGAATGTTAAATATCTTGTCCTGTCTGCGACTCCAAATCATGCAGTGTGAAATATGGTTTGACTGAATACAACTGCAGCGTTGACCCACAGCCAGTGAGAGAGCAATAAACAGGGAGTTTCAGTGGGAGGTGTCCTGATGTACCTGCAACAGAACATCAACTAGCATGGCTACGGTATCAAGAAAGTCTCATTGGACCGAAGAAATGGAGGAAAAATTTGAACTTTTCATGTGAACTGTACCACAACCGGGAGGATAAAGAGAAGTGTTGGAGAGAAATTGCCAATTCTCTTGGAAAGACAGGTAAGCAAATAGGTAGTTCTCGTATCACTTCTCACGTACTCTGTTGTGAAACGTAATTTGGAGCCCAGGCAGAGTCGTCAGGGATTCGTCAATAGTGAAATGTCTTGTAGTGTGTTCACCCCTGTTGCGGATTCGTTGTGTAATTTGAAAACACTATGACTTGACTAGACAGACAGTTGTGTAATAAGAACAGTACCATGATTCGACGTCTTTGTCTTTGAAAGTCCTGTAGAGTGTAGGAGCTATTAGTCGAAGCAGCATGTGAGTTTGAGCTCCACCCCCTCAGGCCTTCAGAATTTCAACAGAATCCCTCAACAGTGCAAATGAAAGGGCAACTAATTTACGCATCATAAAAAACTCCAGTCGATCAATTAATGTCTTCTGAAGCAAATCGATAGGTTTGTGATCATTAAAATATATTAACTTTAAATCTTTAATTCCTGCCAGCGTTGTATTCCTGTTTGAAATGACCTGTTGTATACAAAGCGCATGATTTCGACTTCTCTCGTGAACACGCCATTGCACTTTTGTCACGCAACAGCTCCGCAATGGGTTGACTGGTAGCAGGAAGCATTTATAAAAGCTAAAAAAGTTTTAATTATTGATTTATTGTTTACACAAACCTATCGATTTGCTTCAGAAGACATTCATTGATTGACTGGACTCAAGAATATGATTTTTGCCCTACTATCAAAGGTCTTACTAGTGTGCTGTTGATAAATCAATAAAATCCTCTTTAATTTATATGGATAAACAAAACCCACTACATCAAGAAGTCTGTAATAATGAATGCCAATGAATATTCTTGATTTTCATCTCTGAATAACAATTTCAAAATGAATTGGATTAGACACTTTATGTGTAATCCAAATTAAATCTGGAATTTCATCCCCAATCACTACTTTTCCAAGCTAGGTGGTCTGCCCTTTTTATTGATCTGTAATTATAATATTGCAAAATTCCCTTACAATTTATCTATAATATTTATCTTAAATATCCATTAACAAGTATTACGTGCATGTTCATTCATTTTTAAAGACAATTTCTCCCCTCACCGTTATTTTATTTGAAACAACAGAACATTTTATATAGAAAAACGTCTTTATTTTTGAACAATTGTTTTGAGAATAAAAGTTTTGACTGTTTTCCAACTACTTAATTCAGTAGGTCTTGTTTTAAACTATACAGAGTTTTTATCTAAATTTAATTTCACTGTAACTCCTAAAGAATTCTCCATTGTAATGGATGGTATTCCTAAGGGAGTTGTTATGCTTCTACAGGAGACTGTTAAATCACCAAGCCTTTCACCTATTCCTTTTGATCCACTTGAAACCCCAGTTGGGAAACTGGATTTTCTATCACATCCTTCATCACGTAACTTTGGAATTAGGTTACGTGATGAAGAATTTTTTGGAATTTTATTCCAAAAAGAGCTTGGAACAATTCCATATGTGGTGTCATATTGGGAGAACTTTGTTAGCAATGTTGAATGGAAAAAAAGTGTGGACATTGCCTCTTAAATACATAATAAATAACAAAGTGAGGGAAGTATCATATAAATTATTACCCAGCCTAAGTATATTTAAAAAGGTTTAAATAGATATTAACACAAACTGCTCTTTTTGTGGTGTCCCCAGTGAAACTGTACTTCATATTTTTGGGGGATTGCCCTTAGGCAATACACAAATATTTTGGATGGATTTTTGTAAGTTTATTAACCGAAACTTGCTTTTGAGTTTCTCAATATTGTTTAAGGATGTGTTGTTTGCGTTCTATAGCATAAAAAAAAGAAAAAAAAAAAAAGAATGAGTGCTTAATTATTCATCAAAATAATTGAACACAAACCTGTGCTAGCTTTTTTAATTATTTTGTGAAAGGTCGAGATGTAATACTCTATATTCATATAACTGGTGCTTTTCACTCCTAGTATATGTATTATTTATGTTATGCCTGTACATTTACATTTGTTCACTGGTAATATATGTTTTCTATGATACCTTGGCAATAAAAATAAATAATGAAATAAATAAAAAAGTTTACAAGTGAAGGGGTAAAATTTTGAAGTGGAACGCAGCCCTGATTGCACCTTTAAAATGTAATTTTCTTACTTCTAAATACCTAACATCCATTATAGTGGGAATGTTTCAAAAGTAAAGAAACAGACCAGATACATTGTTCATCTTACAAATTGACAGAAGATTCACCAGTGTTTTTAAAATTTTGTAAAAAAAATGTTTTGATCCAATGAAAAGTAGTTCCAACAAAAATGGACTGTCAAGTACTTGTTCACCCTAGTGAAAGCATCTCGATCTCAACCAGTGGGTTGTTTATGCAACAAGACTATAACCATAGTGAAAGAAAGAATTATGTGAAGAGGCGCTATTTGTTGTTGCAATACTCTTGCATTAGTGTTTGCCATATGTCTAATTTACTGTATTATATAAAATATTATAAATAGTATATTATGGTTCAGTGATGTAAAACTAATTTTCTTTTGGTCTAGATCTATTAATTTATTAAAAAATACATTACAAATGCAACTCACACAAAACAATTACTTGAATGCATCTCATCTATGATGAATATGTTTACATTTCAGTTTCTTTCGATTGTACTTTTTCTGTGGCTTAACATAAAAAATGTCATGTGGCATAACCATCTAGAGAGAATTCAAAAGAAAAAGAAGAAAACGTTTTTTAAATACTAATTAAAAAATGAAAAGAATCGTTTGCATGTATGGAGCAGAAAAACCTTGTACTAATATTTCTATTAATAGCATTGAAACAATTTTATTTTAAAATTGCATTAATATTTGAAAAACATTTCTCCACCAAATCAAAGTCTTAAAATGTAGGTAGACATTTTGTCATCATGTGACCAAAAATGAAAAAAAGAAAACATAAAACAGAGAGAACCCTTTTAGGCTTGTTTATAAAAGTAAAAAAAAACTTTTTTAAAAACCCTGAGGCCTTTTGGTTCAACACTGAAAAATATTTATTACCTCTACAGAACCTTTTCAAAATATGTTTGAAAACAGTTTTTAAATTAATTATTTAGTTGTGTACACTCTTGTGCATTCAAGGTGCAAGGGAAGTAGTAATATATATATTATACACTCACACATGCCAAAAGTTTTGAATAATGTACAGGTTTTGCTGTTTACGAAGGAAATTGGTACTTTAATTCACCAAAATGTCATTCAACTGATCACACAGTATAGTCAGCAGTCATTACTGATGTAAAAAACAGCACCATCACTATTTGAAAAAAGTCATTTTTGATCAAATCTAGACAGGCCCCATTTCCAGCAGCCATCACTCCAACACCTTATCCTTGAGTAATCATGCTAAATTGCTAATTTAATATTAATAATCAATCCTAGAAAATCACTTGCCATTATAACAAACATAGTTGAAAGCTATTTGGTTCATTAAATGAAGCTTAACATTGTCTTTGTTTGTTTTTGAGTTGCCACAATATGCATGTCTTAAGGTCAATATTAGGTCAAAAATGGCAACAAAAAAAAAGAAACAGCTTTCTCTAGAAACTCGTCAGTCAATCATTATTTTGAGGAATGAAGGCTATATAATGCTTGAAATTGCCAAAAAAAAAAAAAAAAAGATTTCATACAAAGGTGTACACTACAGTCTTCAAAGACAAAGGACAACTGGCTCTAACAAGGACAGAAAGAGATGTGGAAGGCCAGATGTACACCTAAACAAGAGGATAAGTACATCAGAGTCTCTAGTTTGAGAAATAGACACCTCACATTTCATCAGCTGACAGCTTCATTGAATTCTACCCACTCAACACCAGTTTCATGTACAACAGTAAAGAGAAGACTCAGGTGTGCCGGCCTTATGAGAAGAATTGCAAAGAAAAAGCCAATTTTGAAACAGAAAACCACCTTTGTATGAAATCTTTTTTTTTTTCCATTTGGCCCAGTTATTGATGAAGTTGAATAGCCTTGCTGCATAATATTTTCCATTTATTATATTTAATAATTGTATAACATTATGCTAAACTAATGTTGATGTAGTTTGACAATTAAATCTGAATTGCAAAAACAACTATTGTTCCCCTTCTGTCACTCACTCAACATGTGTTGAATGTAGTGACACAAGAGCTCTTCCTTGAGAGCCTAGTGTACCTCTGAACTTGAGAAAAGGCCAATGAGAAATTGTCAAACAGAATATGCATGTCCCGCCCCCCGTACATATGGGTATAAAGGGAAGCGGGCGTGCGTCTGTCAGTCAGATTTTATCTTCGGAGCAGTTGTGCTGCAGCAAGCTGAGTCTCACTACTGTTCCACTCACCTCTGTAATCAGAGCATTGCTGTTGGATCTACGGCGCGTTAACAGCGGCTATCTCCCTCTATGCCCGCTGTGCAGTCCATGCCTCTGGGCGGTTCGACAGTGCTTCTGTAAAAGAGTATATACCTCTAAAAGAGAAGTATCTTTCCCCTCTAAAAGAGAGTATTTTCATTCACAAAAGAGCAATACTCAGCAGGCATTGAATGTCCTTTTCAGGACGCGTCTTTTTAAAGATGTCTTTCCGCATCATTTCTGGATGCGGCTGTTTTCTCTCCGCTCCTGACGGTCATAAGCGCTACCTTGCGTGTCTGGGCTGCAATCACACAGAGGCAGCATTTATGAATGGTTTATGTTCTCATTGCGAGAACATAGCCATGGCAACATTGTGATCGCGGCTTTCTCCCTTCCATGGGAAAGCCACTTCAGCCGCCCGCCACGCCTTCTTCCTACGGGATTAAGGCCGGTGATGAAGGCGATTTAGGGACAGCAACAGGCTCTGTTTCGCCGGGTAAATCCCCACGAACAACCTGCCCCCCCAGCACGCTTGTTTGCTTCCGTCCGGGTCCGATGCAAGACCGGCTCGCCTTCCATTGTCTCATTCGGACCCCGCGAGCTGGATGATGACCACATCGGAGAGTGTCACAGCAGCGCCTGGTGCTAATGACTCATCTGGGCTGCCACCTTCGGGTCTGCTTGCCCAGTCTGAGGCTGACGCACGGATGTCCGCTATACTTTCCCAGGCCGCCTTGAGCACGAGGCTTGACTGACCCTCAGACGTGCAGGAACTGCGCTCTGCCACCGACCTCACTCTCAGAGCCACGTAGGTCGTAATGCGGGCACTCGGGCAGGCGATGGCCACCCTCGTGGTCCAGGAACGTCACCTATGACTGAACATGGTCGAGATGCACGACCTTGACAAGGCTCGCTTTCTCAACGCCCCCATCTCCCAGCTTGGCCTCTTCGGTGACACCGTCGACGTCTTCGCCCAGCAGTCTTCGGTGGTAAGGAGGCAGACAGAAGCGATCGCACCCAGCATGCCATGGCGCCGCCCCAGCATGGTCCGCACCCCGTCTGCTCGCCGAGGGTATCCCCCTACGTCCAAGCAATAGGCAGCTCCGCCTTAACCCCGGCCCAGTGTCGGGCACCTCCCAGGCGGCGCATGCCCCCCATCTCCAGGACTTCCTCTAGAACCTAGAAGGCTCCTAAGCACTCCTGATATGGAAGACACAGGGAGTCAGACATTCACTCCGGAGCTGGTACCAAGACCACTCCATTCCCCGGTGGAGGACCGGCAGGAAAATCCTTGTTTTCCCACATTGTTGGGATGTGATTTCCTTGCTTCCTGGGTCATCTAGCTGGTGCGTGCCGTTCTCATGACCCACAGAGATTCACAGTTCGGTCAGAGCTTTCATTCCTGCAAGAGAGGTTGGAGGGGAGGCTGTCCCCTTCCACCTTGAAGGTGTATGTAGCAGCTATCACGGCCCACCACGACGCAGTGGACGGCAAGTCCTTGGGTAAGCATGACTTGAATAACAGGTTCCTTAGAGGCGCTCGACGAGAAGTGTGGCATCCTCGTGGGCACTGGCCAGCGGCACCTCCCTTAGCAGACATCTGCAGAGCAGTGGGCTGGGCAACACCCAACAACTTTGTGAGATTCTAGAATCTCATAGTTGAGTTGGTCTCGTCCCGTGTTTTGTCAGGTCCGAGCCGGTAGAACTCGGTAATATGGACAGGGTGTTCCGCTTGCACTTAGCACCCTTCACCAAGCTGATCAAGTGTGCTTTCTCTCCCAGGTTAGCCACTAAGTTCTCGCTTCCTGGAAGTTCTTTCTCCCTAGCCTTCTGGCATGCGAATTTGCAACCAGACCCACTAAGATCCACAAGTGCTCTGTACTGGGGTAGGGCTCCACAGGCTTAATTCCCTCTTCAGGCAACTCTCTGTGATGTATTTTCCGCAGTACGGTCGGCGGACCCGCGTCTCCCTTGGGCAGTCCCTCTGCCCCTGGTCGCTGTGTTTGTAGAGCTCCTCCCTCACCAGGTAGGACCTGCCACCGCGCCACTTCCACATGTGGCTTGACAACCCATGTAACGTATTGGCCACATGTTACCTCCCCCCAGTCTGGGCAGGATGTGGTCTCTGCAGGGTCTTTTCCCCCTGAAAGAATAGGAACGGAAAAGATTGCCTTCCCCGGTGCATTTCATAGCTTTAACCCGAAGGTGGAAGCCCCAGCCGGTTTACACTATATGCGCTCTATGAACTTTTCTCAAGTTCAGAGGTATGCGAGGCTCTCAAGAATTCTTTCCAGAATTTTTCCCCCTATCATCCAAAGAAATAATTAACTACATTTAGAAATACATTTTGAAATATATAATTTTTTATTTTTAGGTATGTGTATATATGTTTATCAGTTCACAGACCTTCTGCATTACTTTCATGGGCCCTTAGGGGGTCGCTGACCTCCAGTTGAAAAACCTTGCCATAGAATAATAGACAGACACAGATTTAAAGGTGCCTTTTTAAAAGAATTTCACCAATAATGGTCGTAAACAGGCAAGAAAAAAATCCTGACGAAAGTTGCATTACCGACATATTGTATTAATAAACTGTACACTAATCGCAAGCAGCAGCAGTGTGCGGGATGCTTTGCTTGTTTATTTATTTCAGTGTATGATCCTACTGCTGATGATATATCAGGTGTGGTGTTTTTTATTTGTATTTATTTAATTAGTTGTGTATATCTACCAATTATGGTGGTAAAAGTCATAAATAATAAATCTGTTCAAATGTTGCTATTATCAATTACAATTGTGAAAATAAGTTAAGTTACCTTATATTTTTTGCTTTCCTTCCTCTCTTGAAACAAGGCAGAAAACACATTCAAATTTAAGCTGAGGTCATTGATCGGTGGGGGGAGTCAGGGAAAGGTCAACCTCATCTGAACATCAACAAGCACAACAGTGCAAGCTGCTCTGCACCACCCATCCTCGCCCAACCTGCAGCCTCACGGCATTCTGTCTGATCCGTGGCGGTACCACCACTCTCTGCCAAGAAGCCTGTTCAAACACATTACCTTCGAATAACCCAAATATAATGTGTCATGCATCAAGTTAACCGTAGAGGTTTCACCTTCCTCTGTCCTGTTTCTCTAGCTGTTTTTTTCCTTACCCGCACGCATAAACACAAGCTGAAATGGCACATGGTAGTAACCCCCCTCCAGCGATGTTCATATCCTGCAGGAGCCCTCAGGTATTAACCTGTCAATATTGTGTGGTGTGGCAGGGCGGCTCTCCGCTCCTCTTAGCAGATCAGATCACCTCCTCACTGGCTGGGACAGAACTGCAACGCCTGCCGTATGTGCACATGACCTTCATAAAATCGGAGACTCCATTTAATGATCTCTATAGTATATGTAAGCAATATCACACAAGCAAGAATGCAATTAGAGAGATACAAACAGTGAATTGACCCGGTGCTGTTATACTAAACATCAGAACTCTTGGAACGCTGCTTGTCCAGATAAGAGGACCAAAACTAACTGCTATATTCTCTGAAAATAATTATATTAGTTCTGTCAATTTAACGCATTAATTTAGTCTTAAGAATTATATAAAAGATAACGTGTTAAAAAATTTACGCAGTTAATCATGTACCAGGATTGTAATAAGGAATATTCAGAAGTACCTCCTGTTTTCGGCATCCTTAGAAAAGCCCTTATAATAAATCCATCTCATACAGATTTACGAATTTAAGTGCAAAGTGGATTGCTGTGAACTGTAGGCCAATGATAGGCTCATGTTCAATATAATATGGAAATAAATAATATATTAACTTTTAAAGACACTTTTTAGTTTTCTTATCATTGATTTATTCGTCTGCCACAATAATGTAATGCATTTTAATCATCTGAATTATTATATTTATAATATAGATTTTATTTATAATTATTTAAATAAAACTATAATTATATAAAGAATTTTTTTATATATTTAGTTATTTCTCAGCAAATATTTATATATGTGATTAATACAATTAATCAATCGGCATGTCATGTAATTAATTTGTATAAAAACAACAATTAATCTATTGACAGCCCTAATTTCTATATTAATCAGAATGCTTTAATTATGTGTATTTGTTGATTTTCTCATTCTCACCTAAATTGGCCATTCATTGGCCATTAAATTAAAGCTGAAGTCTTAAAGCTTAAGTAATGTAACTGTCTGTTTTAAAATACTTCTATCACAGCTTAAAATGCAGAGACAACTATAAGCAAACCATCCATAGGATAATCTTTAAGCACTGTCTTTCTAATGCACTTTGAAAATTGCTCTGTTTGTTTTGAGCAACCCGGTTAGACCCGCCCCAACAATGTTACTCAACCAATGACGTGAGCTGGGGGTGGGACTATCACTAGAAGTATTCAGAAAGCTGTTTTGAAAACAAAGTTTATTTGTGCAATTCCGTTTTGTGGCACTAGTTACACAGAAATTACATACTTCAGCTTTAAATGAAAACTGAGTTAATGTGTTGATTTTCACATGTTTGATGTGAGCATGGCAAGGATGAACATGTACAGGCATGCTTGCACAGATCCCCTTACTGTGAGATGCTGGCAGTGTATACTTATATCTTGTGTGTGTGTGTGTGTGTGTGTGTGTGTGTGTGTGTGTGTGTGTGTGTGTGTGTGTGTGTGTGTGTGAGAGAGAGAGAGAGAGAGAGAGAGAGAGATTATATTAAATCGCCTCCTGCAGCAGATGTGTCAATTTGTGGCTGCTGCTTTATAGATTGTGCCGGAGCAGACAGAGGTATATCTCTGCCCCACTATCAACCTCAGGTACAACAGCATTTAAAAACATGGCAAGCTGCGGAATCACCTGGGATACAAACCTCTAGGCCAATTACGACTCATTACTGCTCTGGGTTGTCTTCTGCTAGCACCTCTCATAGCTGTTAATTCCACACCTCATCAACTTGTTTCAAAGCAATAATCATGGTCAAGACAACATGGCTTTACTTATAAAATAATATTAGGGATGGTTAATCCAAAAATGTAAATTCTGTCATCATTTACACACCCTTATGTTGTTCCAAACCTGTATGACAAAGTCATAGACTTACTATTAAATACAGGTTAGCAGTTAGTAGTAATACTTACAAATAATAAAACTGATATATCTGCAAGGCAAATAAATCTGTTAATATCTGGCTATTCTGAGATTATCAGCATTGGCCAATCTGCTCTCTAAATACTGGTATTGGATTAAATGACTACGCAGTTTACATTTTTGGGTGAACCATATCTCTTTGAAAACCAATATTGGTCGACAACTAGCACTGACTTTCTAGCACAGTTTTTGAAGGCTTTATCACAGTAGACAATGTAATGAATGAAAATAATGAAGCTGGATAAGGCAATGAGACCATCTAAAATGGATAGTTCACTTAAAAGTGAAAATTCTCTTGAGCCTCAAAATAATAAAAAAATTTAACACTCTTACATTTATAGTTTCTGTATATAAAATATGCCTCGGCTAGGCCTATTTATTATAAATTATTATTAATATTAATAATAAGAAGAATTATTATTATTTTATATTATTATTATAGCCTAATAATAATTATTAATATTTAATTATATTATTGATATATTCTTTTATTTTATTATTAACCATTTTTATTGATTCCATTCAACAAATTAAATAAACGTAACAGAAAAAGAGGAATTAACCCAACACAAACACGCATCCCAGTGGTCAAAAATATTTAGAAACATAAAAAAATAACATAAAAAAGTAAACTTTCAAAAAACAATAAAATTACACACACACACACACACACACACACATTTAAAACTACAGATCCCTCTCCACTGCCCCTCCCTGAGAACCTTCCAAAAAGGCCAAATATCTGCCCCAATTTCTATCTGAAAAATCCAGATTGCCCTGCCTTCTATATGACATGTCCTCAAATGCCGCTACCCTGCCCATCTCCGTGCAGCACTCTTGAAATAAGGGTGCTCCAGCCAACTTCCATCCCCTAAGTATAACCCATCTGCTGATCAGAACACTGGCCAGGACCCAATTCTTTATGTATTTAGCCCCTATATTAATGACCGCCATATTGCTTAAAATACAGCGTCTGGGGCAAAGTTTTATTTGAGTGCCCAATACGTCACACATAAAACTCTGAACCCTCAACCAAAATTCTTGGATCTTAACACACCACCAAAAAACATGGGCTGTGTCCCCATCTTCTAATTGGCATTGCCAGCTGGTGGGTGTGTCCTTCAGACCAAGCCTATACAATCTAGAGGATGTCCAATAGAATCGATGTAAAATCTTAAATTGCATTAGGTGCCCCTTTGCATCTCTAGATGTAGACTTCATGTTTTTTTTTTAGAATCCTAGCCCACACTCCCTCCTCCAATACCAAGTTTAAATCTTTCTCCCATATTCTCTTGAGCGAAGCTAAAGCTCCATCACCCAGACTCTGAATTAGCAGGGAGTAATACACTGATGCCTCATGAACTTTTCCAAAAGCAGTAATCACCACTTCCAGAGTATCTGCCACACTAGAGGTGTGTATGCTACTCCCAAAAATAGTACAGATCAGGTGGGGCAACTGTAAATACCTAAAGAACTGAGACCTGGGACCAAAGACCAAAATGTTGAACCATATTTTCAAAGGATCTCAACACTCCACTCTCACAAGGTCTCCGAGCAAATTAACCTCCCTCACAATCCACTCTGACCAGCAGAAAGGGGACTTATTAATACATCATTTTGGGTTCAGCCATATGCTTGAGGCTACATTTAAATAAATGTCAGAGTTAGTTTGATAGAAAGGCTTTGCAATGCCGAAATAGGGGCAAGAACTTCCTGTTCAATACAAAACCAGGGAGGGGCTTTCTCAGATGGGAGCGACCAATGAGCCATTTGTCTGAGAACAAATGCATAAAAATAAAACAAAATCTTGGGTAGCCATCGGAGAGGGAATTATCTGATAACCTGCTAGCGACCAAGATAGATTTGGAAAGCATTTGGGAAAAACTAGAGGATTTGGAGAATCTTAATTGACGAAACAACGTCCGAACTGTTGGAATTCTTGAGCATGAGTAAGGCCGAGATATGGTGAAATTCCTAGACGAGCACTTCCTGAGTCTGCTTGACATAACAGGCCATAAGCTGGAAATCGACCGACATCTCAGATCCGTGGAGGGAGACAGGCCATCAATTCTGGCCAAATTTATGAGAACATCCGATAAAAATCTTGTGTTACGCGAGGCAAGGAGAAAATGAAAGCTTTCTTGGAAGAACCACAGCATTTTCTTGTTCCCAGACTTTGCGAATTGGACCAGAGAGAAATGTGATCGATTCAAGGAATGTAATAGTCTCTTACAGCAACAAAAGATACGTGAATAAGCCATTTGGTGATTTTCATGTGGCTGCCAAGTGGACCTGTCTCATTAAACATACACTTTACTGTTCGAGGAAGATTAGCGCCTTTTTTGTTTCTTTTTGTGCTGGAGTTTGTTTTGCGTAATATAATTTCTTCGGGACAGCTTGTGAATACATCTGCTCCTTTTGGGTGCTTGTGCTGGAGTTGTTTTGTGGAATATTTCTCTTGCAGGACAATGGAGTGAGATTGACTACCCGAAGTGTAGTTTTTTTGTGCTGGTTCCGCTAGTGGCTGGAGCTTGTTTAGTGGAGGCACACACCTTCGATACAAGTGGATGAATCTACATGTTTTTTTGTTGTTGTTATTTTATTTAAAAAAATATATATTTTTTACGCTTACTGGCTGGAGTTTTATAGACTACTTTCTATTGTGTAATTCTATTTTACCATGTGCACGTTTTTCTTTTTTCTGTTTGTTTTGTTCAGAGGAAAGTTCGGGGGTTGATTGTTGCTCCAATTTGGAATGTGGTCTTTATCATTTTATTTTTGACACACAATAAATTTGTTTTTATTTGGGGCACCCCATAAAAATATTGTTATTTATTTTCTTAAACGTAAGAAATAGGATTTAGTGTTTCTTCAAGAAACGCACCTTTCCCTGCAGGAAGCTAAAAAATTTGGGAAGAAATGGGGTGGGCATGTTTTCTTTAGTGCTGGCTCGAGTAAGAGCAGGGGTGTCATTACACTGATAAGTAAACATCTACAATTCAAATAATACAAACAGATTAGAGATAAATTAGGAAGAGTCATTATTGTTTTAGCAGAAATTCAGGGGTAAAGGTTGATTTTGGATAATATTTACACACCTAACTTTGATGATCAGGGCTTTTTTTTATAGATCATGAAGGGTTGTTGCAAGCCACTGGCAACCCTCATGATATAATATTTAATCTTTTTATGGACCCAGTTCTTGATTATTCTTTTATTTTATATTAAAATATATATATTTTTTTAGATCTAAGTCCCTCATTTCATCTGTTGTGAATTGCTCAACAGGAAACATTTTAGTCTCAGATCACACCCTGGTGAGTTTAGAGGTGCTGCCACATATGGAGAAAAAGAAATCATATAGTTGGTGCTTTAATGTATCCCCTTTGCAAAATTCTGAATTCCAACAAATGTTAAAGGCCGAAATCAGTGTTTATATGGAGACCTACTGGTCCTCAGTATCCTTTGTGGGCGTGGCTTGGGAGGCACTCAAAGCGATTTTTAGGGATCAGATTATACACTATGCCTCATTCACTAAAAAATTCCAAAGCACGAGAACTCGTGGAGTTGGAAGGGAATATTAGGCAGAACTGAAGTGGTGAATGTCATCTGATATCCTCAGAGAATTTACCTGATTGAAATCAAGATATAATACTATTTTGTCGCAGAAGGTGATTTTGGCTATTCAGGGCGAGACAGTCATACTTTGAGTTGGGTGACAAGGCAGGGAAGCTTTTGGCTAGATATATAAACAGAGAGAGTCTTTTTCTACCATTCCCTCAGTGAAATCTGCTGGTGGTAAAATATATACCACAGCCATTGATATTAATAATGCTTTTAAAGAATTCTATCTTGATCTTTATAGTTCCACATTTTCGTCTACTGATGAAGATATTAGAAAATTTGTCGAACCATTAGAACTCCTTAAATTGACAGTGAGCAAAAAAATTATCTTGATTCTGAGATAACCTTGGAGGAGCAGGAGCTTAACACTGTCAATTGAAGGAGTTCTAATGGTTCCACAAATTTTCTAATATCTTCATCAGTAGACAAAGACGTGGAACTATAAAGATCAATTTATAACTCATATAAAAGGCATTATTAATATCAATGGACAAGGAAAAAATTCACCACCAGCATATTTCACTAAGAGAATGGTAGAAAATGACTCTCTCTGCATTATATATCTAGCCAAAAGCTTCCCTGCTTTATCCCCTGACTCAAAGTATGACTGTCTTGCCCTCAATAAACAAATCTCCACTTTCTGCGACAAAATAGTATTATATCTGTATTTCAATTGTGTCAATTCTCTGAGGATATCGGATGACATTCGGTGCTTCAGCTCTGCCTCTGCACTTTTAATATTCCCAACCAATTCCATGAGTTTGTGTGCTTTGGATTTTTTGGTAAACGATGCATACTGTATGATCTGACCCCTAAGAGCCATCTTGAGTGCCTCCCAAGCCACGTCCACAAAAGATACTGCGGACCAGATGGTCTCCATATAAACATTGATTTCAATCTTTCACATTTGTTGGAAACCAGGATTTTGCAAAAGGGTTACATTAAAGCGCCGCCAATTTATTTTTCTCAGTATGTGGCAACATCTCTAAACTCACCAGGGTGTGATCTGAGACTAAGATTTTTCCAGTTGAGCAATCCACAGTTGAAATGAGGGATTTAGATATAAAAAACCTAATCTAGAATCAAAAGGATGTTCCAAGAACATTGTTCTAAGAACGTTTTCACCCAACATTACACAATTCGCCAGTTGTTAATAACATCAAAAGGATGTTCCAAGAACATTGTTCTAAGAAAATTTTTAGAACGTTATGTGAATGTTTACCAAACACATAACCAACAATCAAACAGGTCATAAGAACGTTCCATGAACATTATTTTAAGAACGTTTTATCCTAACATTTACATAACCTTTACAGAAGTTTTGAGAACGTTCCCTGTTAGCCGGGTAGATATATAACAAAAATCTATTCTAGAATAAATCTTATAGACTGATGAAAATAATGTATAGTCCCTATCAGATGGGTTCAAACATGTCTAAATATCTGTAAGACCCAGATTTATACACATCCAGTGAAGCGTCAATGTTGCTCAAGGGGCTTACACACTTTTGCTAAAACTGTGATCAAGGACTGAATCCTTCAATAGATTAAAGTCTCCTCCCAATATTATATCATGAGGGGTGCCAGCGGCTTGCAACATCCCTTCAAGATCTTTAAAAAAAGCCCTGATTATGAATCAAGCTTTGCCCTTGAAGTTCAGCTAAAACAATAATGACTCTTCCTTTTATATCATTAATCTGTTTGAGACATTTGAATTGTAGATGTTTGTTTATCAATATAATGACTGCCCTGCTTTTACTTGAGCCAGCACTAAAGAAAACATTTCCACCCCATATCTTCCCAAATTTTCCAGCTTCCTGCAGGGAAAGATGAGTTTCTTGAAGAAACACAACATCATATTTCTTAAGTTTTAAAAAAAGAAATAACCTTCCCTCTTTTTTAAGGTATTCGGCTTCGGGCACATCCCTACCATCCCAGGTGTGTATGACTTTCTTTCTTCTGCTTAACACAAACAAAGATTTTTAAAAGAAAAATTCAGCTCTGTAAATCTATATAATCCAAGTGGATTGTGACCAGACCTTTCAAGCCACAAAAGTAGATAAAGGCAGCATGAAAGTAATCCATATGACTCCACTGGGTAAATCCATATCTTTAGAAGTGATATAATATGTGCGGATGAGAAACAGATAAATATTTAAGTCCATTTTTTCAGTCTCCACTTTCACTTTCACATTCTTTTGTTTTTGATGATTTGAATTCTTCGTGCATATCGCCACCTGCTGGGCAGGTAGGAGAATTTATAGTAAAAAAGTACTTATGGAAATCTCAAATACAACTAATTTGGAAAGGTTTCTGTTCAATAAATTAACAGTGATCAAGTTACTGTCCTACCATACACATTTAAAAGGCAAATCCTGCTCTTTTAGATTGCACTTCTAACTGAGCGAGGCGAGAACAGCCTCACCAAGGACTGGTTCGATCTAAGCTTTACTTCAAAGGATTAGCCTCTTATCAAGTGCCTAAAAGCTGCTGTAAGAACAGTCACTAATTAGTCTATATTTAATTAACCAACACTTCAGCCCAGCCACCCAGGAGAGGCATGCTCCTAACAGATACAGTGTCTGACTTCATTAAGAGGCCTTGAGTTCACCGGATATATTTGAAAGTGTGTTGTTTCTGTATGTATTCAAGAACTATTGCCTGTATTGCAGACACATAAGGCAGCGAGAACAGAACTAAGAATATCCCCCACGCACACACACACACCACCACAACGGGTCTCAGAGGGAACCCTCCCACCACCCGTGCATGGTCCACACCTACTGCTTTTCCATGCTCTTGCTTACTGCTGATAATCATCTGCAATGGAAAGTGTGTGGGGGCTTGCAGGAAACCCTTCAACTATTGTGCCAGGTTGTCTTAACATGAAACACACACACACACACACACAAAAAAATATTTTTACTGCTTTTTTTATTTACTTTATTACAATGAACCAAAGCAACACAATTCTAGAATATCTGAGTTGGAACTACAGTGCTATTTGCAGTGCTAATGAGCTTTGCTTGGGACTCGATAAGGAGAATAAATCTAAAAATTATTTTATGTGTTTTTGTGCAACATTAATATAAAGGGTATACTTGTAAGTGCTTCAGTTTTTTTAATAAT
Organism: Xyrauchen texanus; assembly: GCF_025860055.1. Taxonomy (NCBI): domain Eukaryota; kingdom Metazoa; phylum Chordata; class Actinopteri; order Cypriniformes; family Catostomidae; genus Xyrauchen; species Xyrauchen texanus. The sequence continues at coordinate 22,397,907 of NC_068300.1, forward strand.
GAGACTTAGTAGAATTTCTGTTATGTTGTAATTTTGGGGTCTTACCATCATTGCAAAGAGTGGAGCTTGAGCTAATGATGAGAACAGGTAGATGTTGCACACAAAATTGATTGCTTACTTTGTTGAGCAAAGGCTGTGGTAACATACCATAGCATAGTTACTAAAACACACTCTGTAGTGCTTCCAACCAGCATGTATTTAGCATGCTAACATTCACTTTCACTTTGACATGCTTCATTTCATTGCGTTTACCCAGTTCAACTAGGTTCTTTCAAAATAATGTGCTATGTTGAGATTACTTAGTAATTTTAAGTTAAATAAACTCATTTTAAACATGTGCAACCACTGTCCATGATTAAAACATGTTCATCCAAAGAGCTATTTTTTGAGTGCACACACAAACTGCTCAAAGCAATTAGTCGATGCTTAAAAGTGAGGTGTGCAATTTGTACTATGGTCAAATACTTTCCCTATCCTATCCCAGCTGATTATGCAGAGGCAGCTAAAAGTAAACCTTTTGTTGGTTGATTTCCCCAAAAAAGTATAAAGACTGTGGCTTTTGGTTTGATTGTACCAACCAGCCTGAAACAGCAATATTGGCTCAACAAATGCTTTGAGTTTGTGGCGGGAATATCTGTTTTTTTTCTACCAATGGTAGAAAACATTTAAGGAATTGCAAAATAAATAAATAAATCATAAGCTGCGTCTGAACATGCATGCTTCCCTATTATATAGTATGCCAATGGAGTAGTATGTCCAAATCCTCAGTATTCATAAAGCAGTAATGCCGAGTTTACACAACACGATTTTAAGCCTGATTTTCGCTCACTGACAGTATTGTGGAGATCACAGACAAAAGCCTGAACAATCGCAATGTATGAATTATCAAAGATGCGATTTGAGAGAAGTGCCAATGCGTCGCCTATGTCAGCAATACATCTAGAATGTTAAATATCTGGACCTGTCTGTGACTCCAAATTGCGCAATGTGAAATATCTTTTGACTGTATACAACTACTGAGTTGACCTACAGCCAATGAGAGAGCAAGAAACAGGGAGTTTCAGTGGGAGGAGTCCTGATGTACCTGCAACAGAACATCATCTAGCATGGCTACGGTATCAAGAAAATCTCATTGGACTGAAGAAATGGAGGAAAAATTTGTGGAACATTGGCAGGAGCACCAGTGTTTCATTTGATATTTCATCTGAACTGTACCACAACTGGTGGAGAAAGAGAAGAGTTGGAGAGAAACTGCCAATTCTCTTGGACAGTCAGGTAAGCAAATTTGTAGATTTTTCAGTAGGAGGTACTTTTTCCTTGAGGCGATTAAAAACAAACACATCATACAGTATTCTGAAATGCATAACATATGATCATGCATTTGTTTTCATGTCTCGTATAACTTCCAGGCAGAGTCGTCGGGGATTCGTCAATAGTTAAATGTTTTGTAATGTGTTCACCCCTGTCGCCGATTCCTTGTGTAATTTGAAAACGCTACGACTTCCATGACAAGACAGACAGTTGTGTAATATGAATGGTACCACAATCCGACATCATTGAAAGTCGTGTAGTGTGTAGGAGGTATAAGTGGAAATAACGGGATGACCTAACATTTCCGGCGAGATTCTAAAGTACGCATACACTAAAAACTTTACTATCCCATAATGGCTGGGGAGCTGAGGAGGTGTCACATTTTAATAGCTGTATTTAAAAAAATAAAAATAAATGTAATGTCGGAGAACTTCATGTCGGACAACTCTTTTCAACTGTATGTGCTATACATACTAAAAATGTTGTTCCTTGTGCTTGTTTAAGAAAACCAGAGTACATTTTTTTGTGGTAGTTAGTATTTCGTCATATTTTCGGATCACGGGGCAATGCTCAAATAAGCAGAGCAATGTTTTGATTGGACCACGAAGCTACAGTGTTTACACTTTTCAGGGGAATCATCCTACGAAGTATTTTAACTTTGAAAAAATTACACATTTCACCTTTAAACAAAAGATGTCACGTCTACATGTGTTTTTGTTCATGTTTTGTTTTCATGTCTTTTATTTTGAAATTCTAGTTCCTGTTGCATTGTCATGTGATTTCATGTTTCCCTCCATGTTCATGTGTCTTGTTTTCATTGGTTTATTGTCTTATCAGTTCTAGTTTGTCATTGGTATAAGATTATTAGTCTTGTTATCTTGTTTATAGTTCTGTCTGTTTATTGGTTTTCTTGTTATTATTTTACCCAATGTCTGTGTATTTAAGCCCTCGTGTTCGCCATTGTCTCTTGTCAAGTATTGTTAATGTACCTTGTTTGCTAGATTAGTCTAGATCAAGTCAAGTTTATGTTCATGCTAATTGTTCATATTTATGTTTAGTTTAGTTCATGTCTATAGTTAGGGTTTTGGACTACACGCATGTAAATAAACTGCACTTGGGTTCTTCATCTTTACGTCATCATCTTCATCAATGTCAGCACCAGTGCTTCGTTACAAAAGACAGGTTTTACTGATGCAGTTGAGAGCTCTAAAGGAACAAGAGAGTTTAGAGCACAAGACAAACAGCAATTATCTCCTTAATAGAAATCAAAGGAGGCAGGTGGCAATGAGGAATGCTGGTGTCTTGGTATGTTCCTGCCAATGAAACAATGGGAGAGGACTGCAGAGCCCTGCGGTCACATCACCCCTGGTTCTCCCTGAGCCAGCCGGAGGTCGGCAGGAGCATGCATATATTAATGGCCTTCTACACTAATTGCTTCTCACTTAGACAAATCTCTGCAAATCACGGGATGAGCCGGCAGCACTACTGATGCCCCATGGGAGAGGAGACGGCAGGCAGGCGGGCGGGAGAGAACTGGGTGGTGGGGAGGGCTTGAAGCGCTGCCAGGAGCATGTGTGGTGTAGGTGAAGGAGAAAAAGAGAGAGTAAGAGACTAGATTCATACACAGGCCTACACACACACACACATACACATTAGCTTGGAGAGATTTGTCCAGGGCAGGAAAACCTTGCCAGTCTCAGCCCCCGACCCCCTGCAAACATTCTTAGATCTCTCCCCGCCTTTTCCTACAGCTTCCTATCTCTGCTCTCAAACACCAGCCCAGGGAAGGCAAAGATGAAAAAAAGAAAATCAATAGCATAGATGGATAGCCAGATAACAGGGTCCGGCATGCTCCTACAGTGAGGCAATCCAGAGGGTGCCCTCACAACTTCCACACAAACGAACAGAAGAACAACACAAGGCTGTTAGAGAGAGAGCCGATCTGCCCAAGGAACCTAATCACACCCCCACACCTGTGCCCCAGCCCTCATTTACCCAGCCTTCCCACACACACCCCACCAAACTAAAACACTCCATCCTCCCTCCTCCCTCCCTCCCTCTTTTGCACCCATCTTCATCAGGTCTTCATCTATAAAGTGAACTCTAAACTCCAGGTAATTAGAAATTCTGCATAATTCAGTTCTATTGGTCTCATTACTTTAATTGTATTAGCAATATCACACAAGTAAGCATGCAGTTGGATGAAATATTAACACAGACTTGATTCAACTGTGGGCTCCAGGCCTTATGTAACCACAGTTGTGCTGATATTCAGTACAACAGCATGATTGTAAGTGTGATATTGCTTTTACACAAACAAGGAAAAAGTACATTTGAGATACAATAAGGTCCTAAATTTAACATAATTTATATGTCAGATCAGATTAGAGAGCAGAAACTGTTGTATAAGTACCTGTTGTATTAACTATCTCAGTATTATGTCACTGAGTGATTTAATTACATTAAAGGAAACCATATGGATGGAACAGTTGCATGATATGCAAATTTGGTTCACAATGTTGAAACCTGGATCCAAGGTGTTACCAGCTTGCTATCAATTTCATGGCCAGAAACTGCACCTGATGGACATTGTATCTTACAGGTAACACACATCATGAGGACCTCACCTTATAACTGTCAGTTTAAAAGTTGTCTGTTGTGAAATAAGCACTGCGAGAATCGTTTCTTGCATGAACGTGACAATTAATGTAACCACCTCTGGTGGTGGTGGTTTAAGACGCATTCCAGACGAAACTCGGTCACGTGTAAATGCATCTGGCTATTCAAGCCACACATGTAAACTTTACTCCACCCAAACAGTGCAATGTCAGCAATCTCAGCACAAGGAAAAAGATAAATATAACAGCTGCTACCGAGTTTTGCATAGGGCTCGCACTGCTGAATAAATAATAATAAACTTTCAAACGAATGCACGCTGAAGGAGAGACAGAACTTCTTTCTTCATTTATGTGATGCTGATTGTTGGTGAAACTAAAACTAAAGACTTACAATGAGCAAACCTGATGTGCATCTTAACTACGACAAGCCATGAGGAGAAATTACAAAGCACACACCCACACACACAGACCCACGTGCAGGGCAAAGTCATTTGGATTCCAATAATGTGCTATTGGAATTTGCCTACTTCTGACTTCTTAAGTGGTAAATAAGAGTATGTCGTTTTCAAGTGCTTGTTGTCAGAAAGAACAGGAAACACGTATGACCCCTGGTTCAGTCATACACATTACTTGAGGAACTTTTATTTTGACACCATCACACATTTACACTTGGCATTAAAATGCAACCTGTCTCTGGATTTTGTCCATATATGCATTGAATAGACAAGTGTACACTCACCTAAAGAGTTATTAGGAACACCTGTTCAATTTCTCATTAATGCAATTATCTAATCAACCAATCACATGGCAGTTGCTTCAATGCATTTAGGGGTGTGGTCCTGGTCAAGACAAACTCCTGAACTCCAAACTGAATGTCAGAATGGGAAAGAAAGGTGATTTAAGCAATTTTGAGCGTGGCATGGTTGTTGGTGCCAGAAGGGCCAGTCTGAGTATTTCACAATCTGCTCAGTTACTGGGATTTTCACGCACAACCATTTCTAGGGTTTACAAAGAATGGTGTGAAAAGGGAAAAACATCCAGTATGCGGCAGTCCTGTAGGCAAAAATGCCTTGTTGATGCTAGAGGTCAGAGGAGAATGGGCCGACTGATTCAAGCTGATAGAAGAGCAACTTTGCCTGAAATAAGCACTCGTTACAACCGAGGTATGCAGCAAAGCATTTGTGAAGCCACAACACGCACAACCTTGAGGCAGATGGGCTACAACAGCAGAAGACCCCACCGGGTACCACTCATCTCCACTACAAATAGGAAAAAGAGGCTACAATTTGCAAGAGCTCACCAAAATTGGACAGTTGAAGACTGGAAAAATGTTGCCTGGTCTGATGAGTCTCGATTTCCTTTGAGACATTCAGATGGTAGAGTCAGAATTTGGCGTAAACAGAATGAGAACATGGATCCATCATGCCTTGTTGTGCAGGCTGGTGGTGGTGGTGTAATGGTGTGGGGGATGTTTTCTTGGCACACTTTAGGCCCCTTAGTGCCAATTGGGCATTGTTTAAATGCCACGGCCTACCTGAGCATTGTTTCTGACCATATCCATCCCTTTATGGCCACCATGTACCCATCCTCTGATGGCTACTTCCAGCAGGATAATGCACCATGTCACAAAGCTCGAATCATTTCAAATTGGTTTCTTGAACATGACAATGAGTTCACTGTACTAAAATGGCCCCCACAATCACCAGATCTCAACCCAATAGAGCATATTTGGGATGTGGTGGAACGGGAGCTTCGTGCCCTATATGTGCATCCCACAAATCTCCATCAACTGCAAGATGCTATCCTATCAATATGGGCCAACATTTCTAAAGAATGCTTTCAGCACCTTGTTGAATCAATGCCACGTAGAATTAAGGCAGTTCTGAAGGCGAAAGGGGGTCAAACACAGTATTAGTATGGTGTTCCTAATAATCCTTTAGGTGAGTGTAAATGCCTTTGTGATCGGAATGTGTTCTGATCTGCTTGTCCTGATTCCGAGGTAGTTGGAGACGCATTGATCTGATATCTAGCCATCATATCTGCATTCATTAGTCATTCACAGATCGTCGTAACACAAACTCTGCTCACTATCATTATGCCCCCTCCTCTCTCCAATGGGTATTGTCACACTAATGTTTACCTGACTTTTCTCCCTTTAGTAAGAGTTCTTCTGTTGCCATCTTAGCTCTTTATTGAACAATTTTTATCTCTTGTAAACCTGTGTAAATGCTGAATGAAAATAAATTGAATCTTGAACTTACAACATTAGCATTCTTTGTTTACATAAAGCAGTCAGGACTTGCGACACTTGGCATCAGCATGTAAGCCTGCTATCATATCTTGTTTGTAGGCTCTTTGTTATTGAATACTCTGACATTATTAACTCTTTGATCGGTGATGAAATAATAACATGATTTTAACGTCTTTAATTATTATCTTGTGTAAGCATTAACAGTGTGCATCAAATATTGAGGATATTGCATTACGTGCATGGGTAATATCAGATCTCAGGTCAGCTTCTGATCCCCCCGGATCAAGGGTTACCCATGAATGACACCACAATACAGTCTTTTTATATTGACTTAAAATTTGAATATATTAACTACACAAAAAACAAAAATGTAATAATAAACGAACAGTTCGCAGCATTCAGTATATTTAAAAAAATATCTAAGAATAATTTGATTTTGCTTTGTGGGGCCCCGTGGTGACTCGGGGACCTTAAATTACTTAATATACTGCTTATAGCTAGAAATGGCACTGTCAGTACAAGAATTGTTTTTCTTACAAGTTGGAAGGATCCAACCCACCAGTTAAGTTTAACTTCATATTTCTCATAACATTTTGTTCAATGCTTCTATATACACTTAAATGTTTTTTGTGGTCACAATTTTTCAATTTCTATTTTTATCCCATTGGTAGCAGAAAACCATGCAATAAAGATTTGTTTACATGTTTCCAGTCAGCATTGGTGGCAGGGGAGAATTTGATGACGTAATCAAATACTACTGTGCAGCGAACAGCGATTCGATCAGTTATTTGGACACAGAAGCTATTGGTGTGGACAAATGTTAATGCACTGATTGATTAAACTCATTCTAGACTGGAAGATGCTGCATGTGTCTCTAGCACCATCTAGTTATAGATATATTTAAAAAATAATAATATTTAAGTTGTAAACTAAGACCAAATTATAACACATTTTCAAAAGTCCCTGTGTAATAGGCTACACACCTTTTTAAACATTGTTTTTATTTGTAAATGTTTGTTTCTGTAAATATGTTTATTGATAACTAAAAAGTAGGTTTAGTTTAACGTTTTTCTTTTCCTGTTTTTCTTGAAAATAAATCATACTGAACAATCCCAGTACATGAGCATTGTGACAGTTTGACAAACGTGTTTGTTTTGGGGACGTTTTCTTTTTTTGTGCAGTCACAAAAAAAGTGACAAAATATTGTTATTACCTGTACTAGGGGTAGCATTGTTCTAGACATGACAGAACAGTCTGCTCTTGGTCTGGGAAGTAAGGGGAAGGTAATAGTGAGAGTCAGGTCAGAGAGCAGATGAGGACACATTCAGCAGTTCAGTTTGGGGTGAAAAGAATTTTGAGGCAGGCTGCTGACATATTTTCTTTTTTATTCCTTGAATATGATGCCTTCTGGTGGCCTTACTGTGGTATAACAGAAAACTAGAATACACATGCCAAATGCATAGACATATTGAAGATATTTGAATTATTGTTTTCTTTATTTGTGTTTATGTAATTTTGAGAGAAGAGTAATTGAGATGTATACAGCAATCCCCCTGAATACCCCCAAAAGACTATTTATTGAAACTGAGCTGCAAATATGGCTAATTCTGAAATCTTTCTAAAGTCAGAGACTTGAATTAACACACACATTGTGCATTTACATGTCAATGACTTCTATTCTGTGTTCAGAGAGTCCATACAGAAAAACTAAATGTGGGTTTGTCAACAAATCTGTTCCTGGCTGTGTGTATAGTACCTACAGCTCTACAAATGTTTCAAAAAGTTCCCAGCATTAGAAAAGAGTGGCAGAAGTTTCTAAGGTCCCTGATCATTTTAGTCTGACCATAACAGTGTAATAATGTGTGGCACATTAGTGCAGATTGTTTTTTTTTAACCTGTCACAATGTAATTCAAGATTGCAAAAAGTCTGTTCATGAATGTATATGTGGGCAGAAAACATCTATAACAGTTTACTTGCAACATTCAAGGGATAGTTCACTCAAAAATTCATATTCATTTACTCACCCTCATGCCACCCCAGATGTGTATGACTTTCTTTCTTCTACTGAACAAAATTTTTCTGAAGAATATTTCAGCTCTGCAGGCCCATACAATGTAAGTGAATGGTGACCAGCAATCCAAAGCTCCAAAAAAGAGATAAAATCATCATACAAGTAATACATACTACAATCCAGACTCCAATGATTTAATCAATGACTTCTGAAGCAATCCAGTTGTTTTTGGTTGATAATATACCAAAAAATAACTCCTATTTTTAATGTCTCTAGGCACGATCATGAGTTCAAGCTTGATTGCACTTCCCTAGTGCTTGTCACATATGCAGAGCGCTTAGATGGCGCTAAAGTAAACGATCATGATTGCCAAGGAGATTGCTGATGTCTTTCTATTTCAAAAATAGAAAGTTAATGTGTAAAAATGCAAAACATTGTTATGGCAAACAAATATTGTAAATAGTTCATTTAATTTGGTCTGTTCTCACCCTAAACCAAGTGGATCTCTTTAGAGTACATTGATGTCGCCACTGGAGTTTTTGATTATTTATTATGTTTAAGCTGACGGTCTGCTTTTTGGAGTTCTGGTCACCATTCACTTGCATTGAATGGACCTACAGAACTGAGGTGTTCTGCAGGGGATGGCATGAGGGTGAGTAAATGATGAGAGAATTTACATTTCTGTGTGAACTATCCCTTTCAGGTTGACTAAAATGTACTTTGTTGTTTGTTTGTTTGTTGTTTGTTATCGGGTTGAATAAATAACAGGTATAATTGAATAACTTTACAATGTATTTCACTTTAGAAGTATTTCACTGTTTCAATCTCTGTTTATCCAAGTTTTAATTAAAGGTGTCATTTCATACATTTCTTATTACATATTTTTTCCATTGAGTCCACTGATAGTGGTATAATGTTTTGCATTTAAAACTCATCCTAATTTAGTTTTTCATGACTCTTAGAATTAAAAGAAGCCATCTTTGGATGTAATGTAAGTACAGAGCTGCATACACATTTTTTAAATGCCTACTCACTAGATTATTATGCAAATTAGTTATCCAACAATGCTTGAAGCACTGTATCAAATACTTGGAAACCTGATTTCATTCACTCTAAAATCCATGGATTTGTTCACTTTCGATGATATACTAATGCCCCTCCAAACCTAAATTTTTTGTAAACATTTAAGGTAATGGTTTACAGTGATACTTTAAACAAATTTCATCAGAGGTCCAAAACCATAAACATTACACCTGTTTACACAGAGAACAGTCAGCCAGAACCCTTAAGAGTATATATATATCAAATCAGAGCATCTGTATGAGTTGCTGTAATAGACACATAGATACAAAGGGGAGGATTGTGGCACAGCAGGACATGGTTCCTATCCGTGTTTTGCAGGGAATCGTGTTGTCTAGGGAACAGAGGGAGTCCAGGCCTCATTAAATGTGCTGAGGAGACCCATCAGGAGCTGTTTTACAGGGCCGGCCCGTACCACTTTCTCATTACAAGCCTATCCTCCCTCAAGCAATGTGCTCACACAACACAAACCCTCCAATATCAAATCAAATCAGCCAGCCAGGGAAATAACCCAGTAAAAACACACTCACGTGACACGCTCCCACTTACACTTACACAAACACACAATGAGTGTACGGCATGTGAAGAATGTCCTCGCTTGTATTTTATAGCACTGGCCGAGATGTAAACACGCACATACAGTATAGTATGTTGCATATTTGTATGTTGGTTTCATACAACATAGTTCAAAATGCTGTTGAAGTAGAGTCATTTTTGTCAATTCTAACGAAAATGTCAATATCATATTATTTTTGTAATAGTTGTTGGATAAACAAATGAACACAACAAAAAAATCACACTGGTAAGGGTCAGCTGTATAATGAAGGTAGATATTTCATAAATATCAAGACCGGGCAGGTTGTCACGTGTTTTAAATGTCATTATTAAATTAATTATTTACAATATTTGTTTGCCATAACAATGTTTTGAATTTTTACACATTAACTTTCTATTTTTGTTGTTTTATTAATTGTTTTGAACTATATAGGAATTATTTTACTTTTGACCTTGACTTTTCAATTACCTTTCCAGTAATTTGTGATAAAAATCATTTTAATTCAGACTGACCCACCAATGAATCATTCAGACCAATTTGTGAATTTGTTTATCGATACATTGATACGAACCGACTCAAAAGAAAAAACTGCTCACAAATCAAAAAACCAGCCTGGTCTCATAGTCACATTAATATGCCTACATTTTTGCAAAATTTATATTAAGTGGCTCGTTACAAGAGGCACTAAAATAACAATGACTTTCCTTTTCATACTAATCACGTCTTAAATGGCAGATTATCAATTAAAAAACATTTAGCCCTGTTCCCACACAATGCTATCTTGTTACATCAAACCACTTTTATTATAGAGCATGACTTGAAAGGCGATAGATACATTATCCACATTTCTTTTTCTTTTTTTACATGAAATGCTCCTCCCTGCCCAGTAGGTGACGATAAGCAGAAATAATGCAAATTGGGAAAAAACAGAAGAAGAAGAATGTGAAAGTGGAGATTTATAGTAAAATAGGACTTAAATATTGATCTGTTTCTCATCCACGCCTATTATATTACTTCAGAAGACATGGATTAAACCACTGGAGTCTTATGGATAATCTTTATGCTGCCTTTATGTGATTTTTTTGAGCTTCAATGTTTTGGTACCCATTCAATTGCATTGTGAGGACCAAAGGAGCTGAGATATTCTTCTAAAAATCTTGAGTAAATGATGAGAGCTTTTCATTTTTGGGTGAACTATCCCTTTAAGGCTTAGGGTACAGTGGCCATTTCACATCAGAACTGCAGCGATAAATGCAAGGAGCCACACGTAAAAATATTGTCACAGTCACAACAAAGTTTTACTCTACAAAAGCTTTACACAAGATCATTTTCTATCGAATGACATATTTTAGAGCAAAGCATAACAAGAAAAATTCGACATTTCTATGTAACTATATGGAGCGTAGTGAGAATCTGCATAGAGTGACAAAATTCACTGGAAGCGTGTTAAAGTAAACATGTGCTTGAATCTTCTCTCTCCCCCCCTTTCAGCGAACAGCACATTCAAAATGGAGGACCATGTCTCTTTAACCTCCCACACAAAGATCTGCAGAGCAGAGCAGAGCTAAATAATAACCGATCACAGAGTACACACATCTCCTCTCTGTTTGCTCAAGGTCTAGTCAACCGAGAAGCCATTATCAGTGTTTACACAAGCAGCTTTTAAATGAAGGATTCAGCAACAAGAAAAGATTCATCATGGCCATTTTTATCCACTTGTCTTACCATAGCTAACATGTCTGTAAAGCTTAAACATTTATACATTTGCTTATTTGATGATTCCCTGTTAGCATACGTACATCATCCAGTCGTCTATTTAATGTTTGTGTGTGTGTGTGTGTGTGTGTGTGTGTGTGTGTGTGTGTGTGTGTGTGTGTGTGTGTGTGTGTGTGTGTGTGTGTGTGTTTATGTTTACATCTGAAAGATTAATTTTTTACATTGTTTGCTCATTTGCACATTTTATTCAGACAAATAATCGTATTATTTGTCATTCATATTGCTTATAATGGTTGTTGAATGTGACTAATTCAATGATAAATTTCCTTACATGATGATGTAGAATAAGGACAGTTTAAATTAATTCCTAGCTCACACATACTGTTCCTACATATTATGGTGGAGATACCATCTACATCAACTGAAATTTCCTACATACCAATAAGTATGTATCGGTTGTCAAAAAGACATTCAGCAAATGTCTTTAAAATGTTAATGATTTAAAATGTTGGTAAATTTTATCTTTTAAAGATGTTTAGCAAATGTTAATTCGATTGTGATTCTTACCAGATAAAAAGATCTAAAACAGACATATCGGAGATGTGCGTGTGCTATCTAGGTTGGCATTGTGGGACTGGGGAGAAAGGAATAATTCAAACAAAAATGAAAATAATTTTATCACCATCATGTCTATCGATTCCTATATGATTTTGTACCATGGACCATGAACAGAGTTATTTATATTTGAAAGTTGAATGTGTTTATTGTCTCCATATAATAAAGTGAATGGTGACCATGGATGTTAAGCAAAATATTATTAAAATTAATTTCAGTCTATTCTTAAAATGTAGTCATTTAGCTGACACATTTATCCAAAGTGACTTACAAATGAAGAACATAACAAGTCATTTGTCATGCAAAGTTCAACAACCTTTATAGTGCTTTACTGCCACTTGTTTGTGTGTGTGTGTGTGTGTGTGTGTGTGTGTGTGTGTGTGTGTGTGTGTGTGTGTGTGTGTGTGTGTGTGTGCGTGTATTTATCACTTTGTGGGGACCAAATGTCCCCATAAGGATAGTAAAACCCGAAATTTTTGACTTTGTGGGGACATTTTGTCGGACCCCATGAGGAAAACAGCTTATAAATCATACTAAATTATGTTTTTTGAAAATGTAAAAATGCAGAATGTTTTCTGTGAGGGTTAGGTTTAGGGGTAGGGTTAGGTTTAGGGGATAGAATATAAAGTTTGTACAGTATAAAAACCATTATGTCTATGGAAAGTCCCCATAAAACATGGAAACACAACAAGTGTGTGTGTGTGTGTGTGTGTGTGTGTGTGTGTGTGTGTGTGTGTGTGTGTGTGTGTGTGTGTGTGTGAGCGTGTATTTATCACTTCGTGGGGACCAAATGTCCCCATAAGGATAGTAAAACCCGAAATGTTTGACCTTGTGGGGACATTTTGTCGGTCCCCATGAGGAAAACAGCTTATAAATCATACTAAATTATGTTTTTTGAAAATGTAAAAATGCAGAAAGTTTTCTGTGAGGGTTAGGTTTAGGGGTAGGGTTAGGTTTAGGGGATAGAATATAAAGTTTGTACAGTATAAAAACCATTATGTCTATGGAAAGTCCCCATAAAACATGGAAACACAACATGTGTGTGTGTGTGTGTGTGTGTGTGTGTGTGTGTTTGTACAATAAGTGCAAGCTAAGTACAATAGTAAGCGCAATTAGTGTGGATCGGTTAAGTGCTCTTGGAACAGATGTGTCATCAGCTGGTTCTTCAATGTTGAGATGGTATCAGCAGATCGTGTGGATGTTGGAAGCTCATTCCACCACAGTGGAACAGAGAAAGTGAAAGATTGTGAAATAGACTTTGATCCTCTTTATGGTGGGACAACCAGGCGCCGCTCATTCATAGATTGTAGGGAGCGAGTTGGGGCATAGACCTGGAGAATTTAATGGAAGTTAAAGGGTGCAGTTCCATTGGCTGTCCTGAAGTCCAGAGTCAAAGTCTTGAATTTAATATGGGCAACTACAGGTAGCAAGTGAAGTGAAATCAAGAGTGGGGTGACATTAACCCTTTTCGGCTGATTGAAAACCAGATGTGCTGCTGCATTCTGGATCATCTGCAGTGGCTTAATTGTGTTTGCTGAGAGGCCAGCCAAAAAAAGCATTACAGTAGTCCAGTCTTGAAATGACCATAGCTTGGACCAGGAGCTGTGCAGCATATTCAGAAAGATAAGGTCTGATTTTCCTGATGTTGTAGAGCGTGAATCTGCAAGACCGAGTGGTTGATGAGATGTGGGCGGTAAAATTAAGATGGACATCTACCACAACTCCCAAGATCTGAGCTGTTCTGGTTGGTGTTAGTGTAGTTGAACAAAGATGATTAGTGAGGTTGTGGTCAACAGATGGGTTGGCTGGGATCACGAGTTCTGTCTTGGCAAGGTTGAGCTAAAGGTGGTTGTGACAGGGCGGAGAGCGGGGCCGGGTCGGGATTTTACACATCCTGTCCCTTATCAGGCTAATCAAGCTCCAGAGAGGGATAAAGGCCGACTGCAGACGGTGGTGCGACAGAGAGAGAACATTTATGGGCAGCTGTGTGTGTTTGTGTCTTTTGGTTTCAGTTTTACATTAAACTATTATTTATATTGTAAAGTCAGTTCTCGCCTCCACCTTTCCCTCAACCCGCGTTATACTGGTGCCGAAGACCCGGGATGGAGGAGGGATACGCCAACGGAGCAGCCACGCCCGTCTTCCGGGGGATGGAGGAGCTCGGCCGTCTGGAAGCAGATGAATTGGTCGCTGACCTCGAGGGGAGAGGGGCTCCTAGTCAACCACCTAGAGCTGTCAGGGCCGCTGCCAGGGGCGGAGGAGACCCCTACCAGCCGCTGAAATGTGGCGGGATCTGAGACCACCGACCGCGAGCAGGGAGGGGCTCACTTTCGACCGCTGCCAGGGGCGGGGGAGACCCCCTTCTGTTCCCAGAGAACGCGGCGGGGCGTTCCGTCCGCCAGGGGCTGGAGGACTGCCTCCGATCCACCCAGGGAGGCACGGCTGTCGTCCACTAGAGGGTGGAGGAGTGGCCAAGGACCAAGCTACGCCGTATCAGAGAACCGGCTAGTAAGTGTTTTTTTTTCTTTCTCTCTCCTCTCTCTCTCTCTCCCACTGCCATTACGCGTTGGCCTTTTCCCTCTCTTTTAAATTGTATTATTTATTTGTTGGGGGGTACTGCACTGTTACAGGGAGTACCCCCCTATTTTTCATTATTATTTCCCTCCCCATCTCCCAGATTCAGGAAGGCGGGAATTACCTGCCGCCAGACGGGGCATAAGGCACACCCTCCCCCAGGGAAAGGGGGGGGGGTGTACGTCATGACGGTGGCTCCCCGGCCTGAGAGAATGAGGGAGGAATGTGACAGGACGGAGGGCTTGGCCAGATCGTGATTTTACACACCCGGTCCCTTATCAGGCTAATCAAGCCTCCGAGAGGGATAAAGGCCGACTGCGGATGGTGGTGCGAGAGAGAGAACGTTTACGGGCAGCTGTCTGTCCTATGTGTGTGTTTATGTCTTTTGGATTCAGTTTTACATTAAACTATTATTTATATTTTCAAGCCGGTTCTCGCCTCCTACTTTCCATTGAACTGCGTTACAGTGGTATATCTTCATCTAGGCCAAAATATCTGAGAGGCAGGCAGAAATATGAGCTGAGACAGTAGGCTCATCAGGCTGGAACGACAGGTAGAGCTGCTTGTCATCTGTGTAGCAGTGGTTGGAAAAGCCATGTGCCTCAATGATTGGTCCAAGTGATGTTGTATATATCGAGAAGAGGAGGGGTCCAAGCACTGATCCTTGAGGAACACCAGTGGTCAGCTGGTGTGACTTGGACACCTCTCCTCTCCAGGAGATCTTGAAAGATATGCCAATGAGGTATGATTCAACCCATCCAAGTGCTGTTCCTGTGATGCCCAGGTCAGAGAGTGTGGACAGGAGAATCTTGTGGGTCACTGTGTCAAAAGCAGCAGACAAGTTTAGGTGAATGAGAATGGATGATTTGGAGTTAGCTCTTGTCAGTTGCAGGTTTTCAGCTACTGACAAATGGGCAGTCTCTGTTGAGTGTAAATTTTTAAGCCAGAATGATGTCTGTTGAGTAGGTTGTTCTGAATGAGAAAAGCAGACAACTGGTTGAATACGACTCACACAATAGTTTTAGACAGGAAAGGTAGTCAGAGAAGGGAACAGCAGTTAGAGAAATAGTCGGATGTGGTGGAGGAGGATAGAGAAGAGATGCGAAAGTTGAAAATAGATTACGTGAATTTGAAGTGTTACTGATCTTAATCTGGTATAATAAAGATTATACCAGAAATATAATTGTACTTCAGAAGACTTGGATTAAAGTACAGTAGTTGTATGGACTACTTTTATAAGAGGTAGACCATTTAATCTGTATCAATAGATGCTTTTTGGAACTAAAATCTATGCCAATAGTTTGTTTTTTTTCTTTGTGATCCTCTGTGGCCGGCGCTGGAACAGTTGACAGTTATAACGGCTTGGTTCTACAGAATAACAGTGGACGCTAGAGGTGAAATAACAACAATCACTGACAATCATTGACAATATCTTATTTTGTCCTCACTTCAATGCATATTTACTTAAAAATTTCAATTTAGCTTTATTTTAAAACTAAAACAACAAAACATATATATATATATATATATATATATATATATATATATATATATATATAGATAGATAGATAGATAGATAGATAGATAGATAGATAGATAGATAGATAGATATAGATAGATAGATAGATAGATAGATAGATAGATAGATAGATAGATAGATAGATAGATAGATAGATAGATATTTCTGCATTTCATTGTAACTGCATTTTATTGTCTTTGTACTTGTACTCTGCACAATGACAATAAAGTTGAATCTAATATATAATATAATATATATCTTATTATTATTATTATTATTATTTTTTTTTTACATTCTGTAAATAGATTTTAAAATCTATCAGCCGATTAATCTGTTATCGGCCTTCCCCATCACCTTAGTTACTATTGGTAATGGCAAAATCCACTATCAGTCGACCTCTAACTTTTATGATGCATTTTTGTACCTTTTGGAGCTTATATGGGAAAGAACAGTGTGAACATTTTTCAAAACTTCTTATTTTGTGTTCTACAAAAGAAAACAGTCATGCAAGTTTGGAATGACATGAGGGTCATAAATGGGTGAACTATCCCTTTAAAGCTGAAGTATGTAACTTTGTGTTAAAATAATTTAATCTATCCCAGTTTAATATGCAGAGACAACTATAAGTTAAGCATTCAAAGGTTAATTTTCTCGAAAATTGTAATCAGTGTGTCTCTGTGGCACTATGAAAATTGCTCTGTTTCTTTGGAGAGACCCATCTAGATCCGCCCCAAAAACATTACTCAACCAATGGCATGATTTGGGGGCAGAACTATCTCTTTGTTTGACTAACAGCAGATGAGGGGTGTATTCAGAGAGAAGTTTTAAAAAGGTTGTTTATTGCGCTAGTGTCACAGAACTTACAAACTTCAACTTTAAATATTTTTATACCATTTTGTTGAGGAATCCCAGTTCCTGTGATCCTTACTGTCAAATGTAAAGTGGAACATTTTATAACAAATTCATCTGACTTCGAAGACTTGGACGGGTGTGAGTGAGGCCGATTACTGCTTGTACAATATAGTTTACACAATAATGTGATCCACTCTGAAACATGAACCATATGTTATAACCCAGGCACTTGCAAAAGCGTACAATGAGACAAAGGTGCTTTAAACCATATCAAAATCAAATCACTTTATTGTCACACGACCATATACACAAGTGCAACAGTGGGTGAAAGTCTTGTGTGCAGTTCCGAGTAACATAGCAGACAACTTTAATGAGTATCGATGTTATAGAAAAACAGTATTATGGGGGTAGAGAGGTGTTGTGGTGAACCATCACCATTTTCCCCTAAATTAAGCATAATTTTGCATTCATAATCGTGCTATAATCATAATATAACAAAACTCTTACAAAACCATCATTGCATCCATTATTATCTATCTGCCATGTGTTTTATTATCCACTAGAGGGCGCTCACAGTCCAGTTTCAATGCAGTCAAGTGAAGCGTCTAACTAACAGAATGAAATCATTTGGCGAGATGTTGAAGAATGTGACAGTTACAAGGATAGCACAAAGGATTTTGTTCTTATATTTAAAAAAGTGGCATAAATGGCAGGAATTTCTAGATTATCCCGAGTGCTGCTTCTGTGTTTTGTTGAGCTTCCTGTCAGATAGTGAGAATGTTATTTGCTCAGACAGAAGCGCATGTCAGTTCTCATTGCTTACAGAATTAAACAGGAAGAGATCCATATTACAGTAACACACGATGCAGCTCCTCTAGCGGTCTCCAGAGGGCGGATAAAAATCAAAGCTGTAACTTGATTTTTAACAACACTCGTACACGCACAATGTAAACAACTGATGAATTCGCATATATTGTCTGTTTAGGTCATATTCCCTGCACCTGACCATATTTTACAATCCACATTGAACATCATTATCATTTATGTTGTGGGTGATGACAAATAATTTGTAATTGTTTTTTTTTTTAAATGTACCATAATTATTTAAAAAAAAAAAACCATTTATCTATATTTCTATTTGTAACATTACCATTGCAACAACAGGTAAAATTACGGATGACTCTTCATTACCATGGTTCAATCAACGTAACAACGTTAATCTCAATCGACAGCATTTATGGCATTATGGTGTTGATTACCACAAAACTGAAATGTGAAGCTTATAATTTTATAAAAGCACTTACATAAATTATTCTGTTAAAACTCATGTATTCTTTGAGCTGTACAGTTTAAATGATCATTTTTATTGTTGTTTTAGGGTTTGTTGACATTACATCCTTGTGGCAACAAAGTAAATAGGCTATAACTTTAGACAGAAAAGGTGACTGAAGTGATTTTATCACAATAAAAACATGTTAAAATGCATATTGTTTATGTCTTGTTGAAACAGTGAGTGTTTTAACATTTAAGGATTGGCCCCATTCACTTCCATTGTATGTGCCTCACTGGAACCCAGAATTTTGCTTTTTTGTTTTTAAGAAGAGGGACTAGTCAAAATAAATGTGTGTGGTAATCAACATTGTGCCAGAAATGTTGTCAATTGAGCTTAACTTGTATTGAACCCTGAATATTTCTATTAATATAAATCTACAGCATTCCTACCACACTAAATTTACTACAGATAGTGTTATTGTATGATTGTAAGATTGGTTGTGCTTTATCAGCCTTGACCAATTAGGGAAGCGTTTTGGGGACTAGCTCACCATAAATGTCCTATTAGAGACAGGAATGCTGCTGAAGTCATTTTAACCCTTTATTATCACCACCATAAAGTCCACAGAGTGCATGTCTCTCACTGTGTGTGTGTGTGTGTGTGTGTGTGTGTGTGTGTGTGTGTGTGTGTGTGTGTGTGTGTGTGTGACAACACCCACATTAAGATTAAAGAAGCATTGACTAATTAAATCTGTTTGGATTCCACAAGCTCTTCGAGGAACCACACACTCGGCAGACGCTAATCAATACCACCTGCTTGAATTAGGCAGAGCTAAGTGTCTTATTGCTGTAGCACTGGCAGCACATTCAGCAATTGGCTGCAATTCAGCACAAGTCTCATGCACAGAGTCAATCAGTGATTGGCCCTTTTTACAGCTGCCCCAGATTTCTGTAATAAATCTGCACAATAAAAAGGCCAAATTCTACCTTTCAGTCCTGTATTGTAGGCAACTGTACAATACATGCTACAGGCCATACATAAAATTTGTCTCTAACCTTCACTTCAGAAGTCCTGATTTGATTGTCCACCCCAGGAAACACTCAATAGATCTGGCCTATTGGCCAGAGTGATCTAGGGAGATGAGGGTCAACAATGATCATTGTAGTCCCCACCTTTATGTCTGGTGACTCCAATTGCCACTTATTGCGAGTCTGAAAACTCTGTAAGTAGAACTTAATGAACCGCTTCCAGAAGTGATCTGCAAGGATCTGGCTGTGTTGCCATCTACACAGACTAAGTAGCTCACTTTGAGGGTACGACTTGAGGGCGTGAGGAATCTGGCCGCCCAACATCAAGAGCGAATTATGGGTAATGGTCTGAAGCATCTGAGATATGCTGGCTTGTTAGTTGGGTTTGCAGTTCTGGAGATAGTGCTTTGAATGTTTGCATCAGTTTCTTTTCTCCTCCTTTAAAATTTTGCCCTCAACTGATAAAAGCTCAAAAGCCTTGCCTCCTTGAGGTATGAAACGCCTGAGGGATATAAGGTAAGTGTCAGGTTTGTGTTTTGTTCATGTTTTGTATTCATGTCAATTATTTGAATAACTGACCCGCCCTCCACCCTGCCACATTCCTTCCTCGTTCTCTCAGGCAGGGGAGCCCCCGGCATGACGTACACACCCCCCCCCCTTTCCCTGGGGAGGGGCGTGCCTCTTGACCCATCTGCCGGCAGGTCATCCCCGTCTACCTGGATGAGGGAGGGGACAAGGGGAGGGAAACTGAAATAATTAAATAGGGGGTACTTCCAGTAACAGTGTAATACCCCCCCCAAAAAAACACAAAAATTTAAATGAGAGGGAAAAAGCCAACACGGAGCGACAGTGAGAGAGAGAGAGGAGAGAGAGATGAAAAAAAAAACACTTACTAGCCAGTTCTCCGATATGCCATAGCTTGTTCCTCGGGCACTCCTCCACCCTCTAACGGACGACAGCCGCGCCTCTCCTGGCAGATCGGAGGTAGAACTCCAGCCCCTGGCGAACGGAACACCCCACCGCGTTCTCAGGGAACAGAAGGGGTCTCCCCCGCCCCTGGCAGCGGTTCTCCCGCTCCAGGCGGTCGGCAGTGAGCCCCTCCCCACTCGCGGTCGGCGGTCTCAGACCCCGCCGAGTTTCAGCGGCCCTGACCACTCCAGGCGGTCGGTTAGGAGCCCCTTCTCCCTTCGCGGTCGGCAGCCGTTGTCCTCTTCCAGGCGGCCGGGCTCCTCGTCCCCCGGCAGATGGCCGCGGCTGCTCCGTTGGGGTGGGCGGTAGTGGCGAGAACTCTACTACGGCGTATCCCTCCTCCTTCCCGGATTTCGGCACCAGTGTAAAGCAGTCAATGGAAAGGAGGAGGCGAGAACCACCTTTTCGATATAAATAATATTTTAATTAATAACTTAAAGACAAACACACATGACGGACATGTCCGTAAACTTTCTCTCTCTCCCGCACAATCCTCCACAGTCGGCCTTTATCCCTCTCGGAGGCTTGATTAGCCTGATAAGGGACCGGGTGTGTATGATCACAACCCGGCACCGCCCTCTGCCCTGCCACACACTTCTGTTATGTCATTGGTTCATGTTTCATTGTCTTATTATTAGTTCAGTCTTGTTATTGGTAGTCTTGTTTAATTGTTACCCATGTCTGTGTATTTGGCCCTGATGTTTGCCATTGTTCAGTGTCAGGTATTGTTTGTGTATATTTGTGTCAAGTCAAGTCAAGTCAAGTTTAGTCAAGTTCATGTTTATGTTTTGTTATGTTTCATGTTTGGATGCCACTTTAAATAAACTGCGTTTGGGTTCTTCACATCATGATCGTCTTCGACTGCCTGGCATTGCCAGCTATTGTTATAGTAGGAGTCCGAATTTACAGTCTGAAAAAGGTCGGTGTATATGGCTCGGGTGGTCATACACTTGAACAGAATGCCCCAGCGTTTTTCATTTCTGCTACCAATCATTATAAATTATTCAAATCAGTCAATGCCAGTTGAATAGAAAGGAGGTTTATACAGGAGTAGTTTTGTTGGAGGCAGATCTGACATTTTGGGTATGTCTGAATTCTTACGCAGTTTCTGTCATGCTGTTCACTCTTTGCGCTGGTAGCGGTGGATTGCTTCTCTGTCCAAGGATATCCAGTATTTCCTACGCAATTCTGCCAATACTCGTTCAGGTCCTGGATGCAGTGACTTCGCATCGTAGTCTTTGATGAGAAGTTTAGTGAATGGATGATGTGGGCCAAGGACAATGGAGTGCATTAACTCGGTCTCAATCTCTTTACAGTGGCGAAGACAACCTCCTATCCTGAGAAGTTGAGTTGCATTGTCAATCTCGGGGGAAAGGCAAAGAATTTGGCTGTTACAGTTTAATGGCTTTCCAGCTGAAGATGAGCTATATGTAGAGGGAAGCTTTCCTGTTGCCTTTGTCTTGGATCTATGCCAATCATGTACCAACAAAAACTTTAAACCAACAAAAGTCAGACTGTAGCCAGGTAAGGAATGTGGCTGAATCTGTCTAAAGGATAACTTGATTGAAAAGGATTGTCAGCTCATTCTCGAGGATCATGGCTAACTGGGCACCTGTACGTGCTATACATAGTTCTAGGTGAGGTATTGACAGACATTTCTTGGGGGCCACTCAAGATTTAGCAGCCATGAATGTGGTCTCTGTTTCTCCACGCTGGTCCTCAGTTATAATATAAGCCATAGACGCACATAAGCATACTTGGAAACATCACAGAAGATATGAATGTCCCGTCAACTAGAAATATCATCCTTCTTTGGGCTGCAGTAGCATATGGGTAAGACTATCCTTTGCAGGTCTCGAAGCTGCCTGGCCCACTTCTTCAAAGCATCCCTAATCCTCAGGCAATTTGGGATCATCCCAATCTCTCCTTTTATCCCACAGTCCCTGAACTATTATCTTGGCATGAGTGGTGTACAGGATGATGTATCCAAGAGGACTGTATTGGCTGGCAAGCACTTTGTAGATACTGCGCATGGTGATTTCATGCACTTGATGACATGAAACTTGTAAGTCATTGTATCTGTCTGAAAGTTCCATTGAAGTCCAAGTACTGATTTCTGAGTGTTGACATGACCCTGAGCTATCCACTGCTCTGCATTATCTGATTTTGCCACCGCTGGTAAATGTCTGATGACTGAGGGTACATTACTGATGCATTGCATGAGCTCAAAGCCTCCTTCGGCCAAGATCCTTTGCAACTTGTCAACATGGAGTTTTGCTTCATCTGCTGAGGGAAAACTCTTAAGGTAATTTTCCACATAAAAGGCCTTAAGCATTGAGTTACCTACTCCTTCACCAGACTGTGTACTTTCCCGTATGTGCTTCTGTACAACAAAAATGGTGCAATATGTGCTACTAGTAGTCCCGAAGGGGAGGACTCATAGAATGAGTCAATTCATAGAATTGGGGCTGCTCAGCTCTTTTCAGATCTCTCCCGAGGAAACAGAGGAGAGGTTGGTCCTCATGGAAAAGTCTAACCTGGTGGAACATTCCCTTTATGTCACTACTGATGGTGACAGAATGTTCTCTAAATCGTAACAGTACAGCCAACAGAGAGGAGCTTAGTGAGGGTCCTGGAAGTAAAAGCTCATTGAGGTACCTTTAAATTGGAATGAACAGTTGAAACCCACTCTGTTTTCCCATTATGTTGGACTATATGATGAGGAATATCCCAACTCTCCGGAGTGTCTTCAGCTCCTGAGTGCAATTTGAAAATGTAGCCTGCCTGCTTCAGTCTTTGAATCTCAGCCTGGTAGGCAGCTGCTTGGTCAGGAGACCTACGGAGATGTTGCTCAGTATTTCTTGCCGTGGCATTACTGCTTTTTAGGTGCACTCAGAGAGGGCATGTTTTGAACTTGGAGCAATTGGGTTGCATAACGCTGGACACAATCAACTTCAACTCTGATCGTATTCTGTTTCAGTAGTTGTAGTGTCTGCTGATCTTGACGTGATCCATGTACTGGTCTTTTCATCCCTCCAAGGAAGGAAATACATTTACCAGAGTCTTTCAATATGTTCATGCAGAGAGACTGGATGAGTCAAGGTTGTAATGAAGAGGCATTGTTGCTCTATTAAATTATGCTGCAAAGCTTGGACCGATCCTTGTAATGTCCAGCCAAGTTGAGTCCTAATGGCTGCCAGACCTCCTGGTGGACCTAAACGGACTGGCTCTATTGGGATAATTAGATGAGGGCAATCTGATCCAAAGAGCAAGACTGGATAAGCTACTAAAATGTGTTGTAATGGAAGTCCATTAAGAGGATGATACTGTTTCTGTAATGCTTTGACAGGGTGTGAGGGTACAGTAAGTCCGAACTCTGTAGTAGTGAAGGCCCGATTAATGCACCTTGTTTGGCTGGCAAGCTGGTGAAAGGTTGAAGGAGACAGCCACCCCATGCATTACCTTTAACTCTTGTCTGACTGTGTTTAGGGGCAGGTCATCTGGCTGACCTTTCAATTTCAGCTGTTTTGGCCTCAATTTGCAGCAGGTTGGTCCTCTCTGACCCATAATCAAGAATGGCATAAGCATTCATGGTTTTATTTCCATTCCTAAGCATGACTCTACTTATCTTCAATAAAAACCTTTTGACTCCTTGGTGGCTTGTCAATGAACAGCACTTCATTGGCAGTCTCTCCCATGTAAGGTCTAGCAGATGAGTCCCTGTCATCCATATTAACAGATTTCACACAGTTGCTTTCATTAACCTTGTGCAGAACAATAAGAGGCAAATGTTGCATGTCTTGCAGCGCATCTTGGAGATTGCATTCTGAAGATCGATGGCTCCTTCCACAGCAACAGCATCCACCAGCATTCCATATTGAATACTGGCCACCCCTCAGCCGCCCCTCCAGCCTCTCCTGCAGGAAAGGGAGCACTGACAGACTGCGCACCTCTGCATGTCTTCAGATCGGGAAGAACACCCATTTGCGAATAAGTGACACTTTGGGGCATAAAGCCTGGTAGAGGAAGCTCTGGCTTGAGTGGTCGCATCTACGACGGCTGGTGGTAGACCGTTTTAGAACTTCCGTATCCCGTTCAAGGGCCAGACATGGAGGTTCCATAGGTCTTTGCGCGGATGCCAGAAGGTTCCCCGTCTCTGAGAAAGAAGGTCCTTCCTCAGGGAAATTTTCCAGAGGGGTGCTGTCGCGAGGAGCGTGAGATCCGAGAACCAAGACCGAGTGGGCCAGTAGGGGGCCACGAGAATCACTTGCTCCTTGTCCTCCCTGACCTTGCACAGGACCTGTGCAAGTAGGCTCACTGGGGGAAATGAGATCTGTCCAAGGGCTGAATAAGTGATGGCAGGAAGGGTTGAGGGTCACACTGTATGTGCCTCGGGACTGAAGTCTGAAGCCAGTGCTGAAGCGGTCTCATATGCATCAACCAGAGCCGTGGAACCGTTGCTGAGGATGCCATATGCCCCAGGAGCCTCTGAAATTGTTTCAGTGGAACCACTGTGCTCGTGAAGATGCAAGGGGACAGGGACAGACCAAAGGGGAGGATCTTGTACTAATATGCCTGGCCGTCGAAAGCTAACCGTAGAAAGGGTCTGTGATGGGGTAATATTGAGACATGAAAGTATGCATCCTTCGGGTCTACCGCTGCAAACCAATCTTGATGCTGCATGCATGTCAGAATATGTTTCTGCATCAGCATCTGGAAAGGGAATCTGTGTAAGGTCTGGTTCAGAACTCGCAGGTCCAAGATTGGCTGCAACCCACCTCCTTTCTAGGGTACGATGAAGTAAGGGCTGTAGAAACCCTTCTCCATCTTGGCTGGAGGGACAGGCTCTATCGCGTCCTTGCGCAGAAGTGTTATGATTTCTGCATGCAGGGTGGAGGCGTTTTAGCCCTGCATCGAGGAAAAGTGGACGCCGGTGAAATGGGGCGGGTGCCAGAAGAACTGAATCACGTGTTCGAGTCGGATGTTCCTGGCCAGCCACCATGACAGGTTGGAAAGTATAAGCCACGTCTAACCTCTGGGCGAGGGGCACTAAGGGGACAATCACGTGTGACGTACCTGTAGGTGGGGCCAAGCGGCGGGGGGGGCAGGCGACGTCACATCGGGGAGCGTTGCTTCATCCCGAGGTCGTTGTGCTGAGGAGAGGCTCGAAGCACTTACCTTGCTCCTTGTTCCCAGCCTTGTTCCCAGCTATGGACATGTTCTCACACTGAGAACATCAACCATCCACAAACGCTGCCTCAATGTGTTCTCTACCCAGACACGTGAGGCAGCACCTGTGGCCATCAGAAGCGGAGAGGTAATGACCGCATCCAGGAATATAACAAGGAGGGAAGGGCATCTTGAAAAAGATGCGTCTTTAAAAAGACATTCAATGTCCAATTGTATTGCTCTTTTAGAGAAATATAATCTGTTAGTGAATATACTATTTTAGGTGGCTGTCGAAGCTCCCAGGGGCGTAATCTGCACAGGGGTGCAGAGAAGAGAAAAGCCGCTGAATTGCGCCATATCTCCAACAGCATGTGCTCTTGCAGAGGTGAGTGGAACCACAGTTTTATTCAGCTTGCTGAAATACAACCGCTCGGCTCCAAAGAAAAAATCTGTCTGAACAGACGCACACTGCCCTCCTTTTAACAACCGTATGGCCGGGGGAGGGGCATGCAGATGGAGTGGTGGTGGTGTAGTGGTCTAAACCACATAACTGGTAAACTGGTAATCAGAAGGTCATTGGTTCAAACCCCACAGCCACCACCATTGTGTCCTTGAGCAAGGCACTTAACTCCAGGTTGCTCTGGGGGGATTGTCCCTGTAATAAGTGCACTGTAAGTCGCTTTGGATAAAAGCGTCTGCCAAATGCATAAAATAAATAAATAAAAAATAAAATTCTGTTTGCAAATTCTCATTGGCCTTTACTCAAAGATAAGAGGTAACCGAGGCTCTCAAGAGAGACATGTAAGATTGGTTGTGCTTTATCAGCCTTGACCAATTGGGTTGTAGGTTGGTGACTAGCTCAGCACAGATGTCCCATAAGAGACAATAAGAATGCAGCTGAAGTTCTTTTAGCCCTTTATTATCAACAAGATAAAGTCCACAGAGTGCATGTGTCTCAGTGTTTGTGTGTGTGTGTGTGTGTGTGTGTGAGCGTGTATTTATCACTTTGTGGGGACCAAATGTCCCCATAAGGATAGTAAAACCCGAAATTTTTGACCTTGTGGGGACATTTTGTCGGTCCCCATGAGGAAAACAGCTTATAAATCATACTAAATTATGTTTTTTGAAAATGTAAAAATGCAGAATGTTTTCTGTGAGGGTTAGGTTTAGGGGTAGGGTTAGGTTTAGGGGATAGAATATAAAGTTTGTACAGTATAAAAACCATTATGTCTATGGAAAGTCCCCATAAAACATGGAAACACAACATGTGTGTGTGTGTGTGTGTGTGTGTGTGTGTGTGTGTGTGTGTGTGTGTGTGTGTGTGTGTGTGTGTGTGTGTGTTTTGTGATTTATGTACAACACTCACAATGAGATTAAAGAACCATTAACTAATAAATCCGTTTTTATTCTGCTAGCTCCTCGAGGAACCGCACACTCGGTAGATGCTAATCAATACCACCTGCTTGAATTAGGCAAAGCTGAGTGTCTTATTGCTGTAACGCTGGCAGCGCATTCAGCAATTGGCTGCTATTCAGCATCAGCACAAGTCTCATGTGCAGAGTCAATCAGTGATTGGCCTGTTTTACAATGATATTTAGTATAAAAAAAAACAATATTTTCTGCAAATTACCATAGCTAGCACAGTTAATGTTATTATAATAAATAATAACCCCTATTATAATATAATTAACCCTAGTACTTTTTGTCAGGGTTGGACAGATCTATGCTGCATATAATCCTGATAAGTGATTATTATGATCTCTCATTCTTCTCTACATTATAAGCTAAATGTGCATGTTTGGATTTCCAATTGGAAGCACCTCACTCAGAAATGATATTCTCCGCAGACTGCACAGGGAGAACAGAGCTCAGTGTTCATTTCAAAAGCAGACATTTACTCTGCCATCCTCCCTCTGAATACACAAGACTGTTGAGATTTGACTCACAGGTCTTCTGGGGTTTGCTGTGCTTTGTGGCCACAGATCTGCTACAGCGAGGCTGTGAAAAAAAACATCATTCCATGGATTAATCACAGCATATGATCACTGCAGTTTTGCCATCTCTAATCCTAGGATGTAGTTATTAAACTGGAATACTGTCTTGCATTAGAGAGTACAGGAGTATTAAGTGTAAATTGATATCATATAATACAAATATTTCTGGAAGAGTGAGATTCCTGAATTATGATGATTAGTTAGATTTTTCATAAAAAAAAATAAAAATAAGGCACTTCTCTAAGCCTTAGTATGTGAACACAGATATTTCATTAACAATTCCAGTGGAAATTATGTCTATGCACTCACAACTTCCCTGTTTTTGATACAGGAAAATTTCACTTTAAGACTGATGGTGGCCTAGCTGTCAATATAGCATAGCAACATAAAAAATATATATATATTAAAAAAATATTTAAATCTCCTGAAATATCCTGAGAGATAATTTGGTATAATGCAATAAAAAAAAAAAAGATTAGGACATTAATTGATAGTTTGCTAAAGGTGACCCTTATTGTAGTTTGTTTGTTTGTTTGTTTTATTTTTTTGAAAGGGGACAGTGTACATTAATCAATATTGAAACAATATAAATGTACCCGAGTTAGCTCAGAAGTGCTAATTTTCATCGGTAGTCCCCCAGCCAGATGTAAAAAAGGCAACCTTAAAAATAACCACAGGTATAAAATCACAAAAATACAATTATATACAACACATTATGGTTAAAAAATACAATTCATATTAAAATAAATAAATACACAATGTTTAAGTGTACACAGAAAGCATTAGTGACTACAAGATTGGCTCTCAACCAGCCATTTGTTTGCATTCTTTTTGAATGAAAAGAATGACAAGGACTCTCTGATGTTTTCAGGCACTGTGTTCCATTGCTGCGCTGCTCTTACGGAGAAAACAGACTGACCAAAAGCTGTTTTTCTCCGGGGGATAATGCAGTCTTCCCTCACTGCCCCTCTGGTTACCCTAATCTCACTAGATCTAAGATGTATAAAGTCACATAGTGGAGGAGGTGCTAGACCATTTTTGATTTTGTAAATTAAACAGATGGTTTTGTATTTAATTAGATTATCCCAAGTAAGTAACTGATATTTCCTCAGAATACTACAGTGGTGATAGTGGTATGGTTTTTTATCCAGTATTTTTAATGATTGTTTGTATAATGTTTTTAATGGTTTTATTGTTGTAGAGTGAGTATTGGACCAGCTTATTAAACAATATGTTATATGGGATATAATCAGAGAAAAGAAATATAATTTAGCAGCTTCTGTTGAAAGAAAGTCTCTAATGAATCTGAAGTTCACTAGATTGAACTTAATCCTATTACTAACTTTTTTAATGTGAGTTTTGAAGTTTAGGTTAGAGTCTATATATAGTCCTAAATATTTATATTCTGTGACGACCTGTAATCTTTCTCCAGATATTACAATTTCAGGTTTTATATTTATATTATTTTTTGAAAAGAACATAGCTACTGTTTTGGATATATTCAATTGCAGACAAAATTGCTCTAACCAGGTTGAGATTAGTGACATGGCCTCTGTAAGTTTTGAGGCAACTTCCTCTGTGGATTTTCCATAGGCCAAAACAGCAGTGTCGTCTGCATACATCAAAGTGTCACAGTTTTTACACAAAGATGGTAAATCATTAATGTATAAACTGAAAAGAATTGGACCTATAATTGAACCCTGTGGAACACCAGTTGATAATGGTAAAGGGGTAGAACTTTTAATTTAATTTTGGAGAAAAATTAAATGCATGAAGTTTATGCAGTAAAACTGAATGGTTAACTGTATCAAATGCTTTACGAAGATCTAAAAAGATTGCTCCCACTACCCCTCCATTGTCCATATTTGATTTAACCTTTTCTAGAAAATAACATATTGCTGTCTCTGTGGAATGATTAGCCCTAAAACCAAACTGCATTGAGTGCAAAGGAAAAGAACTGCAATTAAGATGATTGGTGATTTGTTTAGCAACCAGTTTTTCAAAGACTTTGGATACTGTTGGCAAAATACTAATAGGTCGGTAATTAGATGAAAGAAGGGAATTACCACCTTTAAATATAGGAATGACACTAGCAAGTTTCCATGACTCAGGAAATTTCCCTTGATCTAGTGACACATTAATGATGTGCGTTAGTGGTCCCAAAATTGACTGACCTATTTGTTTGAGCATGAGTGTATCCATCCCATGCACGTCTTTTGCTCTTGAAGACTTAAGCTGTGTAATTACCTTTTCCACATCAGATATGGATACAAATTTTGGATGTAGTGGGGGCTCAATTAACAAATCTGAACTAATAACAGGTAAGTTGTTATATTTCATAGGGAAACTTTTGGCTATGGTATCAACAGAATCAACAAAATACTCGTTTAGTGTCTGTGCCACAGCAGATGGATCCTGCATAAGCATCCCATTGTTCTTTAGTTGTATTGAGTTATTACTAGAAGATGTTTTACCTGTTAGTCTATTGATCTGTTCCCAAATCGCTTAGTTACCATGACAGGTTTTAATAATTGTAATAAAAATGTCTGCCTTTGCTTTTCGTAATTGTATTAGCACTTTATTCCGTAACGAAGCAAATTTTTGTCTGTCACAAGATAGTTTTGACTTTATGGCTTTTTTGAGGGCATTGTCTCTGTCTTTCATTAATTGTTTGATATCATCACTGAGCCAGGGAAAAGAATGCTTTCTGTTTTTGTGTTTAATTATCACAGCAAATTCTTTAATTTTTGTTTGTAAGCATTCAGTGAATTTCTAACTAATTATTTCCAATTCATTGTTCATTATTAAAGTGTCCCAGTTCATATTTCTTATTGCTGTGTGAAATTGTTCTTGGTTGCTCCTTGGAATGCCGATGAACTCCTTTTTTCCGGAATAAGCTGCAAATCGCTTTCTGGTTAATTTTCTTGTTATGAGCACCATGTTATGATCTGAAAGACCAGTTAACATATCGAACGATTTTGTGATCCGTTCCGGATAATTGGTGAAGATTAATTCAATTAGGGTGCTACAATTGTTTGTGATCCGTGTTGGTCATTTAACCATCCGGACAAGATTAAATCCATCCATAATTTGCTTCAGTTTTTTTCTTGTACTGTTATCGTCCCAGTGTAGATTAAAATCACCCATCATTATAACCTCCTTTTTAAAATCACACTGCTTTAACATTTCCTTAAACTTATCATAAAAGTCTATTTTAGCAGATGGTGGTCGATATAAGACTAATAATGTGAGAGACATCTGAGGTGCAAGAAATAAATTTAACCCAACGCATTCTAGTTGGGTAGTCTAAGACAGCATGTTCATAGACTATCTGACACAAAATGCACACAAAATGTAAAGACCAAGAGCTGTCTGAAATCACTACTACAAATCTTTCATCTTTATTATTGGTAATTCCCCAATAATAAAGAATAGAAAGTACAATGGAAGACCCATTTGCACAGAGCTTTAACTGCATGGCTGATGTCTTAAGATGTTGCTTCAATATATCCACATAATTTTCCTTCCTTGAGATGCTGTCATTTTTGTGAGGTGCACCAGTCCCTACTGCAGCAAAGCACCCCCACAACATGATGCTGCCACCCCCATGCTTCATGGTTGGGATGGTGTTCTTTGGATTGCAAGCCTCACCCTTTTTCCTCCAAACATAATGATGGTCATTATGGCCAAAAAGTTAAATTTTTGTTTCATCAGACCAGAGGAAATTTCTCCAAAATATAAGATCTTTGTCCCCATGTGCACTTGCAAACTGTAGTCTGACTTTTTTATGGCATTTTTGTAGCATTGGTTTCTTTCTTGCAGAGCAGCCTTTCAGGTTATGTTAATATAGGACTCGTTTTACTGTGGATAGTAGATACTTGTCTACGTGTTTTCTCCAGCATCTTCACAAGGTCATTTGCTGTTGTTCTGGGATTGATTTGCACTTTTCACACCAAACTATATTCATCTGTGGAGCACATTTGATGCCATTGCATCTACACTTCATACTGCTCTCTCCCACCTGGAAAAAAGGAACACATATGTGAGAATGCTGTTTGTAGACTACAGTTCAGCATTCAACACCATAGTGCCCCCCAAGCTTGATGTGAAACTCCGGGCTCTGGGCTTAAACAGCTCACTGTGCAGCTGGATCCTGGAATTTTTGTCAAGCAGATGCCATGTGGTTAGAATGGGCAGCAACATCTCTTCACTGACCCTCAACACTGGAGCCCCACAGGGCTGTGTTCTCAGCCCACTCCTGTATTTCCTATACACACATGACTGTGTGGCAACACATAGCTCCAATGCCATCATTAAGTTTGCTGATGATATGACGGTGGTAGGTCTGATCACTGACAATGATGAAACAGCCTACAGAGAGGAAGTGCACACTCTGACATGCTGGTGTCAAGAGCACAACCTCTTCCTCAACATCAGTAAGACCAAGGAGCTTGTAGTGGACTTCAGGAGGAAAGACAGAGTACACAGCCCCATCACCATCAATGGAGCACAAGTGGAACGAGTCAGCAGCTTCAAGTTCCTCTGTGTCCACATCACTGAGGAACTCATATAGACCATCCACACTGAGGCCGTTGTGAAGAAGGCTCACCAATGCATCTTCTTCCTGAGACAGCTGAGGAAGTTTGGAATGAACCACCACATCCTCACACGGTTCTACACCAGCACTGTAGAGAGCATCCTGACTGGCTGCATCACCGCCTGGTACAGCAATAGCACCGCCCACAACCGCAAAGCTCTGCAAAGGGTGGTGCGAACTGCCAGACACATCATCGGAGGTGAACTTCCCTC
This sequence comes from Xyrauchen texanus, assembly GCF_025860055.1. Taxonomy (NCBI): domain Eukaryota; kingdom Metazoa; phylum Chordata; class Actinopteri; order Cypriniformes; family Catostomidae; genus Xyrauchen; species Xyrauchen texanus. The sequence continues at coordinate 22,430,253 of NC_068300.1, forward strand.
CCTCCAGGACATACTGTATATACCAGGCGGTGTGTGAATAAAGCTTGGAAGATCATCAGGGACTCCAGCCACCCAAGCCATGTGCTGCTCTCACTGCTACCATCAGGCAGGCGGTATTGCAGCATCAGAACCCGCACCAGCCGACTTCATGACAGCTTCTTCCCCCAACCAAACATACTTTTGAACTCTTGATCGGTCATGATCAGTATACATCAGCCCTGCACTTTATTAATCTCACACTGGACTGTCATACATTATATTCTCTCTTAACCACACACTGGCAACTGACTATCAACCGACAGCCTGAATGTCAATACAGCACAATACAACCTACTGTATATTTTTGATATATCCAGTACTATTTTATTGTGTATTGTGTATTCTATATTGTGTGTATTGTATACTATACATTGTATATTATTATTATTTGTATTAGTAATTGTTACTATTAGTTGTGTGAAATTCTGTGTATATTAGATATGTAAATTGTGTTGTGTAAAGCTGATGTTTATTGTAAATTGGTATGTCTCGTCACTGTCATGACTGCTATGTTGCTCGGAACTGCACCCAAGACTTTCACTCACAGTTGCACTTGTGTATATGGTTGAGTGACAATAAAGGCATTACACAGTACATACTGTGACAGTACGCTATTTCATACACAAGGATCATCTCTACTCACAGACAGTTCAGGAAAAATACTGTTACTCAGTAATAATGCCATTTCAAAACATGTGAAGCATTAACCAAAAAAAGATGCTAAATAGAATAGATAAAATGGACTTTCAGCACATGTATGCACACCTGTTGGCACAATGATGCTATCATTCATTGCGCTCCATTTCTGGACGTCCATTGAAGCTGGACTGTAATGGTGGATAATATATGTAAACCCCACTGTTGACTTCTTGCCAATAAAGTGAAAAGAGCACACAAAAAATGATTCCAAGCTTTTTCAAACAGATGTTCCTAAGTCAATCCTTCTGTAGGCAGAAGGATTGAAGAAACAGCATTTGGGACTGGATCACTTTGCTTTTTGAGTGGTTTCTGATTGCTGTTTTAGACAAAACTTTAATTTCAGGGTAACCCTTAACTGTACACATTGTCCGGGAAATTTTAAAGACATCTTACAACATTTAAAAAGCAAGAATCTAACTGCATGGCATGCAAGCAAGCAGTGACCGGCTACACACAAATCGCACTTCCAGCTAGCCAACTGGAAATTCCAACAACCTTGCGAAATAGAGTGGACTGTGGATAGGTGGAGCCAGAGCCATTGAAAAAGAGAGTTGCAATTCATGTAGTTCATGTAGCTCTCAATAGTTCCAAACAAATCCACGCTGTTTGGATGGTTTTCGGCGGAACAGATAGCAGCACCAACTAGATTTACAGCAAGCTTTGGTATATTAACAGATAATTGTCCATTGGTTACTGGTGTGCTGTATCATTTATATGCCTGCAACTTCATTATTATTATTTACATTTATTTATATTATATTACCATATAACACTTGGAAGCAGTATTGTGAAGCAGAGCTAGAAATGGCTATGCTAGATAACGTACTGTAGCCTACTGAGGACTATTGTTTTACTATACATTTAACGTTAGACTGTTAAGTAAATGGGACTTGTTAAACAAGTCCGCGCATTCATGAGAGAGTTGAGTTTTGCCGTATCATGTAGGCTTAGTGTAAGTTCCGGTGAGAAGTGAGGAACGCGGAAGCACAGAGGATAGAGGAAGCCAGTGAACTTGCAGACGGCTGTTACCGGAAGCCAGTGATTATAGTTTATAAGGTTATAAATATGGACATTTTTCGTACAAAAACGCATCGCTTTATTAACCCCCTGAAGCCGTATGAATACATTTTTTGATGGATGTATGCGCTTTTTTGGGGCTTCAAAATCTGAGGTACCATTTATTCTAAATAAGAAAGCTTGGAAGAGCCAGGATATTTTTGAATATAACTCTGATTGTGTTTGGCTGAAAGAAGAAGTCATATACACCTAGGATGGCTTGAAGGTGAGTAAATTATGGGATAGTTTTCATTTTGGGGTGAACAAACCCTTTAAGTCAGCTTGCTGAAGATAATTATTCTGTGTAAAAAAAAAAGCCATCCAAGAGGGGTCTTTCTTGAGTATTTCGTGGTAGCCGGTTTGTTTCTTTCCTCCACCTTGTTGAAATTCAATTGAATGTCGTTTACATCTGAATTCTGCTCCCAAACTCAGGTAGGTTAGCACCTTGAGCATTTGGTGATTACTTCATCTGTTGTGTCGCTCAGCTTTGACAAGCCTTAATGCTGAAGCTGTATTTCCCAGTTGTAGTCTAGTAGCAGTCCGAGTGATCATGAAGTAAGAGGCAATTGCTGATGACTTCAGAGAAACTGCTCACTGACTGGCAGCTCTGAGTCAAAATGATTGTCAGTTCAACGCACTCATAACGAACAAAAATGATCTTTTGTCGCCACCTGCTGCCTAAAATGTGATGACACATATCTAGTTTTTACACAATCTGCGCTGCTCTTAAACTTTAGTTTAGAATGCCATGAACAAAAGCGGGTTGATACAAAGAGTGAATAGCTTGTTTGCACATGACGTCGCGGCACTGCGTTGATGTTGTGCGAAATGCTTTCTACATAGGAAACACTATCACAAACTCAAAATGCCAATGTTTTGCATCATTTACGGTTGCTCAAACAGAGAAACCACAAGGAGCTTTTATCGCGTACCAAAATTTGTTGTTCATAAGAGGGACAATGCAAGAAATTGACTGAAAAACGCTGGAAAAATGGCTTGTAAACCTGCGTCTGCGGTCTGGAAGTCGGATAATGCTCAAGTGTGCAGTGAGCACTTCGTCAAAGGTAAGTTAATACAACTTATGTGGCTATGTTTATGTAACGTTAGCTGTTTCCGTACTTCTCATTGTGGAGCACCTGATAAGAACAAGGTCGTTGACCCAACCACTAACAAAACAGTTGTATACCTCTATACTTTTGTATGCTTTCGTTTGTTTTCTGGAGTAGAAGGATGTCTGGAGGACAAGGTAGTTGCTTATATCTACTGCCTCGATAGCAGGCAAGTATTTCAATTCAGTTGAAAAATCGCTCCTCTTCATAACATAAGGATCACGTCCAACATATGTTGTGATTTTCTGTTTATATCTTTCTCTCGTATTAGCGTTTAAACTAGTAAAGTACGGACTTTCCTCCATGGCAGTCACTTATTTCCAGGGGTTTCAGTACAGCGTAAAAATGTGACGTGGTAGTGTAGGCGTTCTCCTAATTCAAAATTTGCATAGGTCACCGATCATGCGCACTAAAAGTGAATGATGATGATAACCCACATCGCTAACGGTTGAATTATTTTCCTTTTTTGCCGCTAGTAGATTAATCCAAAATCACACGCTAAAATATGTAAATATTAATGTACCAATAGTATCAATGTAAACAATCTGAATTCATGGAATACTTAAAGATCCGCGGTTACAGGGGTTTCGAGCGATATACCTAATTTGTTTTATGTCATGGCAACGCCCCTTGTGCGTCGCTGTACTGAAACCCCTGTACTTTAGTGAATGCCTTTCCTCCATCTCGTCCATTCTGCTTTTCACTTCCTGCCCTCCATCTGAATTTCGCGCGTCATCAGAATCACGTGACTACAAACAAGCTATCGTCTGGCTACAGCTGTTCTGAGACATTAACACTCAAGGAATGTCTCTCGTCCAATCAGATTTGAGGACCGGAACTAACTGTTTTATATTAGTATATATCTGAATATTTTGCAGTAAACATACAATATATTGTTTCTATACTTATAAACAACAACATCAAATCAAACATTTTATATATTTCCATTTTTTTTCTCGATAACGTCATTCGCAGTGCTTCATGGGATTGTACCTTTGTAGTTTTGTCCTATTTTCAAATACTTTTTTGCTTCAAATCAAAGTTTGTAATGTTGTGCTTCACCTCGGAGCTGGTTGGTTTGGTTCATGGCTTTGAACTCTTTTATTTTCAAAAAGCCTATGGAAAAACTAAATGGGAAAAATACTTTGAAACCTAGGTGGCTAAAAAAATGGGCGGACACTATCACGCTTAATTAGAGTGATGTCATTACATCCGTATTTTCATTATGTACCCGTTGTGAGCTGTATTCGTCCAATCATTGTTATCGACCGGGTTAACATTCTTATTTGCTTATTCATGAGGTCGATAACAATGATTTAATAGTTAACAAATGTACAGTGTGAAACCTTGAAACCTGAATACCCAAGATTCATTTCTAACCCAGGGTAAAGTATGAACAGGGTGAAAGATGTATCAAGATAGGGCAGGATTTCGTTTAGACAGGGTTAATAATAACCCTGGGTTAACAATTTTAAGGGTGAAAAGCACTTTGGATGAAAATCATAATGCAATTTTTTTTTTACTGACAAAAAATATTGTTCTTAGAGCAAAGCACAAGAATACTGACTGTAAATAATGTATTGTGGTGCTGTGACATCTTCTTGTCAAATTTTCAGAATGTAACAGGGTTGAATAAAGAAATGTTTTAGGCCTGTATATATTTCCAAACAGGATTTAATGAATAGGAATATGTTTAGTAGCATTACATTGATACTTTGCAAGGTTGTAATTTAGGATTGGGAATAATATTTTAAAGAATTTTCCATAAAAATAAACTATATTTGTTTACCACATTTCTCTGGAAAAAAAGAAGTGCTTCATCTGGTAAATATCTAAATTAACTATTTTTATTCCAGTCAAAAATATTATTTAACAGCCTGAATAAACCTGAATGCATTAGGTTACACCTACAAAACTAATTTGAAGGGTTAGATTGGATAGCTTGTCACATTTTACAGCTTGTCTATTGAGATCTGCACAACAATTTGCAGAGTTATGGGGAACAAATTGGGTATACGGTACACGTCACTTAAATATTTCCTCAAAGGAAATAGATTTGGCTGGTTAACATGGTCCATTTAGCCTGTAACTTCACCATGATTAGGGCAAAAGGGATCTTTCTCCATCGATGGTCATTCAAAAGTAGTCAAAAGTACTAAGGTTCTACAATAGAACAGCAAATGATAAGGGGAAACATGCAATAGGCTCAGATTATGACCATCCAACAGATTAAAATTGAACTTCAAATTCTAGTTTTTAAATATTTTTAAACCAAAATCTTACTCAACGGAACAAAGATAAACAATGCAAAGGGTTTATTTTCTCAAGAATACAAGGTTACAAAGGCCAATGGAGCTATGCATTTACACATCTGATTTCTGATATTTCATTTATCCCTGGCGTGTGAGTTTATTACCTACCGCAAGGTGTCTGCTGTGCCAGAGTAAGGCATGAAGATGGACTCGTGGAAGATTCATTGCACTGTGGAGGTGTTAAGAAAAACAAAGAACAATTTATCTGTGTCTGGGAAATCGGACAGCCCCACAGAGAGGCGAGTGAGTGCATTGGCACGGTGATGTATCACAAGACGCTCATTACACACAAGGTCAGGGTGCTCCATGTTTCAATGGCTCCAGAGAACATCTACAATAGATGCTGCATTTGGTTTCACCTGAAGCCCTCTGGGTATTTTTTTAATCAGTGGCATGATGAACATGTAAAGCTTATGTGTTTATATTCAAGCTGTGTCGCACTGCATCTCAGCATGTTAAGCCCACCAAAGAGCCATCGGACCTCTTGGAGGCAAATCTCTGTTTTTATCGCATTTGAAAAAATGCCCAGCAGTAAATAACACAGGCTTTTTAGTTGGTTTGTATTTTCATTAATAATTCATAGTGATAACGTGAATTGGATAATATGTCACTCTGCAAAAAAATAAACCTTGTCTCGTTGTCCATTAAAAATATCACATCCATAAACATCCTTAAAATAACCTTAAAACAAATGTACTGGTTATATTATGACTTTTTATCAAATAGTTTTTTTCTTGCTGTTTTAAGCTTAAATCGAACAAAGTTTAGGGAGATTTATGTTTAAAAGTGCACTCAGAATAATTTTTTATGTTTTTTACACTGACATCTAGGGGCCTGGTTAAAACATAATTTAAATGCAATTGTTTTCAGTTACAAATGCCATTGTAGAAATTCACCATTCACAGTCAGCCATGATTCATTTAATCAATTAGTAAAAATGTCCAATAATTACTTACTTATTAAGCGAGTAGTATAGAGTGCAACAGTGTCTGCCCACTTTTTCAGCTGTCTGGGTTCCGGAAGTGTTTTTCCGTATGCTTTTCATAAAATCTTTCATAAAAGCATTCTAAGCCTTGAACCAAACCAACCAGCTCTGTGGTGAATCACAACTTTACAAACTTTGATTTGAAGCAAATAAGAACTACAATCCCATGAGGCATTGTGAATGACAAAATACAATTTTAAATAAAAACAATGGCAATATATAAAACTATTGATATTAGATTGTTGATTATAAGTATAGAAACAATATATTTTAAGTTTACTGCAAAATATTCCAATATATACAATTACATATGTATGTATGTAGTTTGAGGGTGTAGAGAAAATGACTCAGTTGACTCATTCACAGTGCATTATGGAAGTGGGCGGGCTTTGTTGGCCACGATTCTCTAATTGGTAGATCTTTCTCTGTTGTATCATGGGTAGTGTAGTTGTTTACCAGGGATTCAAACACCATTTTAAGCAATGAAGTTTAAATAAGTCCGGAACCCGACTGTCCGACTATTTGACTGGTCATGTGATCTTAACATGGCTGCGTCCATGAGGTGTCCCTCTCCATGTAGAATAAAACAGCTTTTATAAGGTTACTGATATGACTGAAGTCTTCATCTCATGTGAGTGCTCATGATTTCCTAAATCTGTTTCAAAATTACTTTTCATTTCAATGGGAGTAAAACCTTTTTTAATGAGGAACAAAATGCTGTGTGCACCTTAAAAACAAAAATGATTTGTAAATGGGGTGAGGAAAACCAACTTGCAATGCAAGATATATCTCTTAGAACAAATTTTTTATTTGTTACTTCTCAAGTAAATATATCTTGTTTTAGGCAAGCAGTTTTTTGTCTTGTTTTAATGATATATTACTGGAAAACAAGTAAAAATAATGCAGTCTATAATGTTCTGAAAAATCTTTTTGAATTGTCAGAAGAATTTTCTTGATTTTATTTTTTTTTTAGATAAAATAATTTGATGTATTATGAAAATATAATCAGACCTTCAGTCCAAAAAAATAATTTTTAAGCTGCAAAAAAACATTAACCATGTATTAAAAACTGGCCGAACTGCTGTAACTTTCTGACATTAAACAAATCTACACATTAATAATTCCTGTTCCGTATTCAGAAACCTTGCCCAATTACAGTGAGGTAACAAGGAGGAAGCGGGATAGATACAGATAGTAATCCATAACACCAGAAGAACTAATTATAATGGTAAAATATGAACAGGTTGTTATTTTTTGTCATATTAATTTTAATTTTTGTTATTGTACCAAGTTGTGTATTTCCTGATCTGTTCTGTGACTTGTCTGTTCCGTTCTGTAGTGTTATGAATTGTTACTTGTTTTTTTATTATTATTATTATAAATAATTCTAATAGTAAAATATGTGAAAGTCCTCCAAACCTTGTAGCTATGTGTAGCACCGACAGCTCTGCATATCCATCTGAAGGATCACAACATTAGGAAAGAGTGGCTGAAGATTATTTTTTACAAAGTAAAAATTTCAAAATGATCATTTCTGTATGATCATAACAGGCACATTTCAGTGCAGATTGTAGTGTGCAAAGTGATTTTACTCATTTTACATGTGAAGATGGCAAAAAGGAGTTTTATAACCACTGCAAAAAATTATTATTATTTTTTTTTTCAGTGTACAGCCAATCAGATTTACGGGTCAGAGAGTGTGTAGAAAATGGTCATGACTAAATTGTATGATTGTTTCTGGTGTAAAGTATGCCCTCTTAAATCTTCTTCAGTAGTTCTAATAAATTGGTACTGGAACATATAACAATGTAAATAAAATCTGCTTATATATATATATGTCACATACATTTAATAATGATATCAAATATTGACATTACTGTGATGTTTAACTCGTAGTGTAACAGATATAAAAACATGTAACTGTTTGTACACGTAAGATCATAACGTTCATAATGCACATCTGGGAGACTGTAGGTGGCCCAAAGAGGCTTACGTTATTACTGACACTATTACAAAGCAAATGTTTCAGACTCTGGACAGCTGCCAGTGACGATTAGTGTGAAATGGAGATTTCACATATCTCAGAGGATAACAATGTAATCCAGCAGAGAGTCAAAATGATGATCACAAGAAAAGAAGGGAGGGAGTGGAGAAAGAGAGAGAGAGATGGGTGTGGAATGTACAAGGCTGGCCAAATGTGAATTTAGTCCTGCAGAGCGGGAATAGAGATCTGCTATGACAGGAATGTGAGAGTGGGATATCATTAAGTGGGGGAGCAGCCCTGCCGTCCACACACAATGACTAACAACAACAGCTGCCTAATAATACTCACTGACTGCAAACTGGCCTCACCGGAGAGAACCAGCCACACATGTTACACAACCACAGAGAGACAGCAAAAATCATTACTGTATGTTTCTTTCAAGATGGCCTCTTTGAAGAGGAATGGCTTCCAATGGCTTTCCCCTTAAGCTATCTAGACAGAAACAGGAACAAATGGTAGATTTTACATGTGTACTCTAAAACCTTTAGGTTCACTGTATCGCACAATTTTTTTAAGTGTTTTATTTACAGCACTACAGTATGCGAAAACAAAGTGAATATGCAAAACACTGTGAAATGTACAATATAATAGCAAATTCCCTTGCAGCATATTGCCTTTATATTCTTTATAGGTTTTTATTATTATTCACTAATATTGATAATATCCATTATTATACTACCCCCTAGATAGATAGTAGAAGTAATATAACCTAACACAGGATAAAAATGTATATTAACGGTTTGATATTCTGTATCCTAAACTTAATATATAACATTAAATATTTCAGTAACCTTTATTAGATATACTCTTTGTGTTTAGATGTGAAGGTATATAGAGGAGCATTCCAAAAGCCCCCATTAATATTCTGGTAGTGTTTACAGTGTTGGGTGTATACGATTATAAAGTAATTACTTACAGTATGTATATGTACAAGAAACATTCACAACTTCGAACAACATAGTTTTGTTATCAACACATACTAGAGCTTGGTTTTAACAAATGTTGTGCCAATGGAAATGCCATTGAGGTTAAAGCTAAATGATCATATACTGTGCAAGTTCACCTTTAAATAATATCAGATTTCTAAAAAAATAATATAGTCCTAAAGAAATAAGTACTTTTAATACTTAAGTACATTCAAAATTAACTGGTAAGAAACGTAACTTTACACAAGTAGAAATTTAAAAGGAGTACTTGTACTTTTACTGCAGTAATATTTCATCTGGGTCTGTACTATTACTCAAGTACAGGATTTGTGAACTTCATCCACCACTGTTTAATTGTATAAATAGTAAATAGATATTTTGAAATCTGCACCTGCAAAGTTGGCAACTAATCACTCATAGATGTTATCTTATTCTTTAATTTTAAATTGAATACATCATTCAAACATTCACAGTGTAGGCTGGAAAAAAAGTAGGCTGATGAAAAAAAAGAGAAAATCTTCTAGAGTCAGGGATCCAATTAATTAAACGAGATTGGAGGTGTTAGAGCTACTTTGACTTAAGAAAAAAACACTCAAACATTTGAAGTTTGCTATTCACAAAAAGCATCTGCTGATTTTGATCATTCCTAGCAAAAAAGAACTCTAGAAGACTTACGATCAAGAATTGTTGATTTGCATGAAGCTAGAAGGGGTTACAACAATATCTTGAAGAGATTAGATACTCATCTGTCCACAGTTAGACAAACTATCTATAAATGGAGACAATTTAGGACTGTGGCTACTCTCACTAGAAGTGGCCATCTAGACAAGAAGACTCACACTGCAGAATGCTCAATGAGGTAAAAAAGAACACTAGTGACCCCTTAGGAAATATAGACCTGGGGTTCAAGGCCAGTATATTTGCCAGAAATGGTCATCACAATATGATGATACTATTGTGAGTGTAGAACTTCATGCTTGCTGTTACAAAATCTACTGGAATTATAAGGGTAAAATCAGGTCAAGACACTTAATTCAGGACTGGAATAAAGAATTGCATGGAAAAGACATAAGAAACACACATAAACAAGTATTTTTGTCAGCATGAACATTTACTTTTGCCATGTCATATAACAAAAAGTGATATTTACTAGAAATCAAGTTTCCTTGTGGTGTAACTTAGTTTTATTTAAATTCCACAAATTTTTTCAAAAAAATTACAAAATACTTAAATGGGGAGAACACCGGACTCACAACTTGCCTTAATAATCTCTACTTTTTGTTTACACTGTGTCATCCCATGGCAACTACTAATATATACAATAAGCTTCAAGATACCAGTATATATAAATCTTAGCAGTCAGAATGTACATTCTGCTATTGCCGCTTTGAAACAAGAAGCTAAACCATTGACAACACTCAACATCAAAGGTTTAACACACAAAAGAGGGACATAAAAGAGAAATGCTTAAAAGAAAAATGCTGTATACATTGAGACAAAAATATAGTTGACAGTCCAATAACACAAAGTGATGATCAATTTTGGGCTCAATGTTAAAATGGCAGAATGTTTTTTTTTTTTAAAACCCAGGAAAAAATATTAAAACACTGTGAGCTAGTACTGTACTTTGAATTGTCAGCCCCAAATTCCAGCAACAGACAATCCCCCTAGAGGAAAATGTATTTTAAGCATTTGTAAACTAAAATAAAGAATATTCTGATGGATCTATAGGGAAACAATTACTGCATGTAACAGACAATGATAGCATCATGCATCATAGGTAATGCAGAGTCAGGAATGCACAGCTCAAATGGAGAAACATGGTCATCACTACAGTGAACACATGCACACAGGTCTCGCTGTTGATATTTTCTCCAGGTTTCACAGTGAGAGTGGTTCCATGAATCTGTACGGTAGATCTGAAAACTGAGTAGGGTGTTGGATCTTGGACATTAAGTGCGCAAGTGGTGGGCATTGCTATCTTTTCCAGCACTCTGACAACATGTAAAACTAGATGTAAAAACAATTGAGAAATGTGCAACAAGATGTCTTATTGTTACATACAAACCAGTACAATCAGTTTTGCAATCTTTAAGTACTTCAACTAGCCAAGACACGAACCCAGTTCACTTTTTCTAAATTCCTTGCAAATCCGAATCCCCACAGAAAACAGAACTAACAATACAGGCTTTTTAAAATGCACTTGCTCACATTTCACTGCCATAAAAAAGGCCAATTACAGTTTAATAACATAAAAGTTTTTTAGTTTATTCAGTGCAATATTTTGCTTTCAAAATGGTCGGGGATACTTGCCCCAGTACGCACGAGGAACTGCACCTCCTCTTCAAGTGTTTCAAACTCAATCTTCTGAGTTTAACCATGAAAGGAAAAAGTATGGTCATGATGTCATGAATGTTTGTGACGCAGACTGTCAATATATGAGAAATCAAACAAACAAACATAAATAAAAAAAAAAAAAAAAAAAAATCGCTTGATCTGAGCATTGACCTTTAGAGTTGTTTGGATTGAAATCCGGTACCATTCTCCCCACAAGCTCGCTGAATGGACCGAACCATCAGACATGGTTACCTGCTCTAAAAGTGCCATCTCCTTCCCCTCTGAAACAAGGGATGACACTTGGAAATTATTATATCGGAGGTCTAACAACTTGGTTAGGAATCCACACCTAATAATAATTATAATAATAATAGTAATAATTATATGTATATATATTTATATACTATTTACAGACTGAAAAAAAAAAAATGTCATGCTGCAGCTTTTCTTAATATTATGAAAACCTCCTACAATGTATTAAAATAAACATTGAATTTAAGATAGCACTTTTCAGATATAATGGCCCAACGGTTCTGCCTGCCCCCCAATTAGCACAGTGACAAAGTATCTGGTATGCTAGCACCTACAAAAAACATCAGGGAAGCTTCTCAGAGGACGTTCATGCAGGAAAGTCACAATCAGTCTTGAGGACGCTGTCACTACTTGAACGATACACTGTATAACCCCCCCAGAAAAGTCAATGTCTTAAAAAAAAATAAGTCCGTAATAGTTGACAACAGCTGACAGAAAAAGAAAAGGTTCCTCGGACAATCCTGGTCACTTTGTCAAACGTAAAATGTTCCAAGGACATGCAAGTTCCTGTGTGACTCTTCTGCTATGCCCTCCTGTGTCCTGCTGATCTCTGGTAGCTCTCGGTTGATCACAGGTGCTTGTCACTCTCTTTCTTCAACCGGCTGGAGTAAAATCAGAGACATTGTGTTATAAACCAGGTACCTTAATTGAAATTTAGAGCAGATACATTCTTGAAAAAAGTGTCTAACATGGTTCCCACCCTTTCCAAAAATGACATTTCCATTCTTTTCTAAGCATTTGTGATTACTGGATACAAGTTTTTTGTTTTTATTATTATTATTTTGATTCAGGTTGATTTGCTAATGAATCATTTAGACCGATATGTGAACAGTTTCAATTAATTCCTTAAAATCATTCAACCAAATCAGACATCACCTTGGCGTGCAAGCAAGTTTTACTCTACACAATCTCAACAAAAAAGCAATGTTTTAGAACAGAGAACAACAAGAAAAAATATAAATAGCGATAGTTCACCCAAAAATGAAAATTCTCTCACCCTAATGCCATTCAGATGTGCATGACTTTGTTGTGCTGAACACAAATGAAGATTTGTAGAAGAATATCTCAGCTCTGTCTTTCAATGCAAGTGACTGGTGGCAAGAATTTTGAAGCTCCAAAAAGCAGATCAAAGCAGCATAAAAGTAATCCATAAGCCTCTATTGGTTCAATCCATATATTCAGAAGTGATATGATGTGGGTGAGAAACAGATCAATATTTAAGTACTTTTTTACTATAAATCTCCACTTGAACAGGCACCACATGAGACTTTCATATTTGTGAAAGTGGAGATTTATAGTAATAAAGTACTTAAATATTGATCTGTTTCTCAACCACAACTATCATATCACTTCTAAAGACATGGATTAAACCACTGGAGTCTTATGGATTACATTTATGCTTCGTTTATCTGCTTTTTGGACCTTCAGATTTCTGGCCACCATTTACTGCAGTGAAAGGACTGACTCAATGATAAGAGCCAACTCAAGAGTTTTGCTCACCATTCAGTCATGTGAAAAAGTTTTACTCGAGTGAAGAGCAATATTTAGCCAATTAAATATTTTGTAGCAAAGCGTAGCTAGAAAAATGTATTATATTATAATTGGACTTATTTCCAGGCCTTAAGAAAAATTAGTAAAATCCAGAAGGATTCCATAACAGTGGGAGTCATGCTAAACATAGACAATGACTCAAAATCTTCATCAGATTTATGCAATGTTTTGTGTGCTGACCTGTAATAGTCTTCCTGTCCTGGCAGAGGGCCACCGTGCATGTGGTGGTGACCATGTAGCCATTGTTGCTCCATGGCCAATCTCTGTAACTCTGCAGACTGTGCATGCATGGCCTGCAGCTGGTGTGCTGCTGACATGGGTGGTGGAAGCCCCCCTTGCAGTTCTCTGGGATATGGAGCACCTACAACACACACACAACACAAGAAGATTGATTGGTTAGGGAAATGTTAAACACATGTATCTTATAGGTATATCTATTGATGTTAACATTGGAAATGTACCGAACATAGGATGTCTGAGCATCTCGTGTTCATGTGGGGGCTGTCCAAGCAGGGGGTTGGGGATGGCTCCAGGTGGGTAGGGAAACCGGGCTAGGTGCGGTCCAGCTGCCAATGGGTCTACAAGCGGATGTGCCCCAGAACCTGGGGGACACACAAGGCATTCACCACCACCTACTCCGTGTCAGTAGCTTTTTGTAATGGTACAGAGTCAATATTAAATAGAAACACACATAATACTACTGATCGCATTGACATTCAAAATGAACATCAAGGTAAATTGTATATCAAATATTTCATATTAATATTTTTCAAACATAATTTTTACAGAAATTAAGTGAGTCTTTATATTCTAGGGAGACAGTTCACAAAAATAAAAATTAGTCATAATTTACTCTCCCTCATGTTGTTTCAAATCTATACGACTTCTCTGACATGGAACACAAAAGGAGATGTTAGGCAGGATGTTATTCTCAGTCACCATTCACATTTATTACAGATTTTTTCTATAGAATGAAAGTGAATGTTGACTGAGGCTAACATTTTAACATCTCTAACATCTCCATTTTAACATCTCCTTTTTGTTCCATGTAAAAAAGAAAATCATGCCTTTGGAACAACATGTGTTCGTATGTGCATGTGAACGCTTTCTCGCTTTCTTTAACATTACTTGTTCTCGTTAGAAAAACAAGACTCTACTTATGTAAGGTTTCAGCACACTAGGAGGAGGGTTCCCTCACCTTGGTGCAGTGGGTCCTGTTGGTGCAGGTGTAGGTGTGAATGGATGTGTGAGTGCTGATGGTGGTGTGGCGTCACGTTGAACATCTGCAGCCGTGCTATAGGGTCATTAGCAACCATTCTCTCAGCATGTAGCCTCTCTGCCAGTCTTTCAGGGTAAGTCATCTCAGGCCGTAGTTGCGGCCCGGCCAACGCCAGCCGCTCCCGCTCCAATGGGTTTAGACCCGGGTGAAAGGAGGCAAATGGATGATGGCCAGCCATGTGTGGGAGACCAATGGGCCCGTGTCTGGCAAAGTGCTCCATGGGGTTGGCGGAAGGATGCATGCTGTCCATTTCTGGAGGTTTGACCTCAAAGCCCGGCTTCATCCTCTCCATCCTCATCTCCCTCTCGCGGATCTCCCTCTCCCGCATCTCTCGCTCCCGCAGCTCACGCTCCCGCATGCCGGGGTCTGCGTTGTACAGCCCAGGCATGTGGTAAGCCAGGAGAGGGTCTGCGGGGTTGAGCGTGACAAAGAAGGGATGGTTGCGATTGGTGGGGGACATGACGTGGGGCCGAGCGTACTCGCTGAGCGTGCGCAGGGCAGGCGTGTCGGGGCCGATGTATGGGGGCACAGTGGCGATTGTGGTGGGAGGTGGGTCGAAGGATGTTCGCATGTGAGCTGTTCCAGCCATCTGAGGTTCAACCATGCGACCTTCATGGGAAGAACTAGATGCTTTCTGTATAAATAGAGCATGCAGATATTTAGAAGCAAGCAAAAACTGATGACAAAGTGTAGAACAATCAACAAAGCTGATGTCAGGGTTCCCACAACATTTGACCAATGAATTTCCATGACTTTTCCAGTTGTTAATAATAATTTATGAAAAACTTTATTTTATAGAGGTTGCTGGGTCAACTACACTTTTATAATTTAAACCTTACAAATGTCTCCAATAAACAAAAAAAAAGACCCAATATTTGAGAATGCATCTTAATGGAAAATTCCCAATGCGCTCCAAGTACTTGTGGTGGCATAGTAACTCGCCTCAATCCAGGTGACGGTGGACTCTGCGTCTGAGACCGTCAGCCGACCCCTGGCTTGTTGAGCGCGCTACCGTGGAGACATAGCGCCTGTGGAGGTTTCCAGCTATTCTCCACGGCATCCACGCACAACTCACCACGAGCCCCACTGAGAGGGAAAACCACACATTATAGCGACCATGAGGAGGTTAACCCAACGTGACTCTACCCACCCTAGCAACCAGGCCAATTGTTTGCTTAAGAAGCCTGACTGGATTCACTCAGCATGCACTGTATTCGAACTTGCGGCTCCAGGTGTGGTAGTCAGCGTCTTTACTTGCCGAGCTACCCAGGCCCCCGGGAAAGCATAGTTTTAAAATTCCCTGCTACTCTCAGGATTTCCATTACTGTAGGAACTCTGCAACACACAAAGTACTATCTCATTACACCAAAACTTACAGCAACTCTCTCTGCCTCCTTTTCTCTCTCCCGTTCCCTCTCTCTTTCCTTTTCTCGTTCCCTCTCTTTCTCTTTCTCTTCTCGTGCTTTCTGCTCTGCTTCCCTCTTGGCTTTCTCCAGCGCCTCCTCCCGTTTCTTTGCCAGTTTCGATGAGGCCAGTGGTGTGAAATAAAAGTCTGTTCTGGCACATGTATTGTAACCTCTGTCGAGATGCTTGTAAAACCTGTAAACAGGATGGACAAAGAAACTGTTACTACAACACATCTCCACAAACAGTTGAGAGAATAATCTAATAAAATTGTTACTGTAAAAATTATTTTGCTGTGTGAAACCATGAGCAGCATCTTTATTCTGATAATGTGGCAGCAAATAATGTGAGACAATAAAAGAGCTGGGGAAGTACAGAAATCTTCCCACAGGCAGAATGTGTGGCCATTTGAAAAGCAATGCAATTAGTTCAAGACAAATAAATAACCTCTGGCATGTCCGCTTATTTATTCTATAGTAAAGCCACTCAATCAATCTTTTTAATCGCCAGTGCCATAATGATTTGCTTCCACTGTGCATTAGTGAGCTTATTGCTATTCACTGCAAAGGTGTGTGAGACAAGGCCACAACAACTTCACAAAGAGATGCTCATGTTCTTATGGAGGCATTCACTGCTACAATGAAGTCATTAATCTGTGCCCTGTCCACAATTGATGACTGCAGAGGAGCTCAAGCCGAGACTGGCTCAGTGGGGACACCACATGAGGACGCATTATTTTAAGAAGCTTTAAAATGTGTCTATTTTGCATGCTAGGCAAAAAGTCTGGAGTCTATTTGGTTTTACATCAAATTCAAACAGATTAAACATTAATAGCCCAACAACCGACTGCTTGATTAGGGAGGCTGACTTGTTTATATATATATATATATATATATATATATATATATTTTTTTTTTTTTATTTAAACAGTCCAACTTTTAAAAAGCATGTTTCGATGTCTTGCTGTTTTTAAATGCAAGAACCTCCAAAAAACAACTAGTCGACTAGTCATTAAGAAAACCCACTGACTAGTTGATTTAGAAAATGTGTTTTTCTGCACATCCCTTATAGTTGAGACAGCAATGTGCGTTTCGTACCGTGCTGACTGGCTGGCATGACTGGGAGTGTTGACAATGGTGGGCAGAGGTGAAGGACTTCTCTGTGGAGGTGGAGGACTTTCTGGCTCCTCTACCTCATCCAGAGGCTCTTCTTTAATCTGAACAGGTGGTACAGTGGAGGGTCCCGGGCAAGGCGCGCTGACCGATGCAGGCAAGGGCATGGATATAGAGGAGGGTGTCTGCTGCAGCGTGGCCATGGAGCCCGCAACAGAAGAGGGAACAGCGGAGGGTGAAATGACAGGTGAGCTGCCAGGGATGAAGGGGTGAGGAGGGAAGGGGGTTGAGGTGGTGTAGAGTGAGCGACAGAGGAAGATGAAGAAAAAGGGGGAGCCAGAGGTGGTGCTTGGCTTCCTGTAGCTGGCAGGTTTTGAGACTGAGTGAGCACTGGAGGTTGAACTGGTGGAGGTTGGAGCTGCTGGTTTTGCGACATTAGTTGCAGTGGAGGCGGATGGGCGGAGGGAGGATGGTGTGTGGATAGAGAGCTGAGGGGCTTCAAAGCTGGTGGTGGGGGCAAGTTGGAAGGCATCTGTGGGAATGGGGGGTGGGAGGGATGCTTGTGTGATTGAGGGTTTGGCATCTGTGGGATAGGGGTTGTAGGTGGAGGTTTGATGTGGGGCATCGGCAATGGTGCGGGTGGTAAAGGCTGCTCTCTGGGAGGCTGGCTGCCACTTTGCGAAGAGGACTGAGACTGGGAAGGAGGGGTTTGAGGTCGCTGTTGTTGTTGCGAGAGGGCGGAGGACTGTGCCTGACCCGAGAGAGGTAAAGGGGGGACCTGAGACTGACCCATAGGGAAAGATTGAGAGGGTAATGTGTGAGGGTGAGGCATGTGTGATGGCCCTGTCTGCAGAGGGTGGCCCATGGGCGGCATAGGGCCATGTAGTGGAGGCTGCAGGGATTGAGGGCCGATGTGAGTGGGTGGTGGGGGCTGAGGCATGCCCTGGAGGGGAGAGTGTGGTGAGGGCAGCCTTTGTGCCCCAGACTGGATGAGAGAGTGTGGACCCACTGTAGGTATTTGCAGAGGCGGCACGGAGGTAGGGGTGGCAGAAGGGGAAGGTTGGGAGGGCAGTAAAGGGGTGCCTGAGTTGGGGGATGTGGAGGCTGCAGCCGAGGCAGGAGGGGCTGGGGGTTGAGCCCCTGTCTGGCACTGAATGACTGGAGGGTGCTGGCCCTGGAGGACCTGCTGCTGTGCGGAGGAGTCAGAGTCGCTTTCATTGTCACGTGGACTGGGGATGCTGGGAGAGGAGCTACGGTTGTCCTGGTCAATGTCCTTAGGATCACTGCTGCCCTCATCATTCACGCTGCGACCATCCGAGCTCTCCCCCTCACCCTCACACTCCGAGGGTGAATCTGGATGACTTAGCTCCTGCAGGAGATGGAAGAAATGATGAAGGTCAATAAACCTGGTCACAGGACTGTTTATGCACCAACCAAGCATAAAAAGTTTTTAATCTTTGTATAGCATTGTCCCTGAGCTGTTAAGTGAACTAATAGCATTTAAAACATGCTACCACAGGTAATGGCCAACAAAAATAAAACCATAAAATCTAGCCACTTCATTGGACTCGAGAGATGCCAGAAATTTTCACCTAACCTTAACATATGTTTATTACTGAATTTTGGAAGAATGAAGCACTTTTTTTTTCCAAGAAAATCTCTAGTTGAATGTTTTTCTCCCAAATATGTCCAACAATAATTATATAAAATGTTAACAATAATTTACACACATAATTGGAAGATCTTCAGCAGTATTAAAACAGTCCTCTTTTATGATGCAGCATAAATTGCAAAAACAACACAACTATATAAAAAAGCTGAAGAATAAGTGTAATGCACAGTTCAAAAGATAAAACTATGTCCAAGCTTTTAACATATGCTAAAATTGTAGCTACTACTTTATGATCTATGCTTAGTGCATGCTTAATACCTGAAGACAAGCCTCACTCCTATTTTGAGATGTCAGGACACTCTTGCCTATACACAATACTTTCATATATCGGTTACTGGTTTCACTGTACTGAGACACTCACCTGCGTTTTAGACTTCTTTGCACTTGCCCTCTCAGACTCCTCTGTGTCCGATGCACCTTTCTCTCTCTGACGTTTGGCACTCTTCATAGGCGATGGTGCCTCTTCCTTTATCTTCTGTTAGGACAAAATGAAAACATGTTCCTTTGATGCTCTGTATAAGATAAAAAAACAATCTGTGCCCCTAGGTTGTGAGGGATGTACCTTGCTGGTTTTCTTCATTGAGTCAGTCTTGCTGTCAGTGCTGGAGGTGCTGGCTGCACTGGGTGAGGTACGCCCACTGGACCGCAAATCCTCATTAGTAGGTGAGGCTCTTCCATCTGGGCTGGCTGTTTGCTTCTTGCGGCCACTTCGTAGTGTTGACATCTGAACAAAACAATATTTCATGTAACAAATTTATAACAATTTGGAAACACTACATAGTTAAATATTTCTCTCAATGGGGAAGTTTACCTCAAAATTTTATATTCTGGCATCATTTATACACCCTCATGTTTTTCCAAATCAGTGTGAAGTATTCAGACCCCTTCATTTATTTCACATTTTGTTATGTTGCAACCTTATGCTAAAATGCTTTAAATGACTATTTTTTTCCCCCACATCAATCCACACTCCAGACCCCATAATACAAAGTAAAAATCAGATTTTTGATAACTTCGCAAATTAATAAAAAAATTAAATAATGAAATATCACATTGACAAAAATATTCAGACCCACTGCTATGACACTTGAAATTTAGCTCAGGTGCATCCCATTTCACTGGATCATCTTTGAGATGTTTCTACACTTTGATTGGTGTCCACCTGTAACAAATTCAAATGATTGGACATGAAAAGCACACACCTGTCTAAATAAGGTCACACAGCTGAAAAAGCATATCAGAGCAAAACCCAAGCCATGAGGTCAAAATGAACTGCCTGCAGAGCTCAGAGACAGGATTGTGTTGAGACACAGATCTGGAGAAGGCTACAAAAACATTTCGGCTGCATTGAAGTTTCCAAAGAGCACAATGGTTAGGAACAACCAAGACTCTTCCTAGAGCTAGCTGCCTGGCCAAACTGAGCAATCGGGGGAGAAGGGCCTGGGTAAGAGAGGTGACCAAGAACCCGATGGTCACTCTGGTTGAGCTCCAGAGATAAGTGTTGAGATGGGAGAAACTTGCAGAAGGACAATCTTCACTGCAACACTACACCGATCTGGGCTTTATATGAAAGAGTGACCAGACGGAAGCCTCTCCTCAGAACGGCATCCTTAAGGACTCTCAGACTGTGAGAAACAAGATTCTCTGGTCTGATGGAATGAAGATTGAACTGTTTGGCCTAAATTCCAAGCATCATGACTAGAGGAAACCAGGCACCGTACCATCCCAATGGTGAAGAATGATGGTCGTAGCATCATGCTGTGAGGATGTTTTTCAGCGGCAGGGACTGGGTCACTGGTCAGGGTTGAAGGAAAGCTGAACGCAGCAAAACACAGATATATCCTCAATCTTCAGACTGGGCTGAAGGTTCACATTCCAATAGGACAATGACCCTAAACACACAGCCAAGACAATCCAAGATTGGCTCAGGAACATCTCTCTGAATGTCCTTGAAAAGTCAAGCATTTTTGGAGAGACCTGAAAATGGCTGTCCACCAACCGTCCCCATTCAGCCTGACAAGATCGAGAGGATCTGCAGAGAAGAATGGCAGAAAATCCTCAAATCAAGGTGTGCAAAGCTTGTCGCATCATACCCAAAAACACGTGAGGCTGAGTTAATTGTCTAAATAGTAATGTCAATGTAATAGCAGTTTTTTTTCTTTTTTTTTAATAAATTTGCAAAGTTATCAAAAATCTTGTTTTTGCTTTGTCATTATGGGGTATGAAGTGTAGATGTATGTGAAAAAATTATAATAATTTAAAGCATTTTAGCATAAGGCTGCAACATAAAACATTTGAAAAAAATGAGGGGTCTGAATACTTCCTGATTGCACTATTTCTTATGTATACAAAAGATGATGTTAGGTAGAATGTTAACCGTGGATGTCAGGCCCAAACATTGTGCCTAAAATCTCCATTTGTGTTCCATGTAAAAAGAAAGTCATATGGGTTTAGAATAAATTACTGAATTTTAGTTTTTGGGAGAACCATCCCTATAATTGTAAGAAAATGGCTTAAACACAGTGGACTTACTGCGCCGCGGTTTCGTCGAGTCCTCATGCTATGCTTCCCACTGATTCCATCGTCTTCCTCTTTGACAGGTTTGAACATAAACGGTGGCGGGTCCACAGGCTTCTCAATTGGGGGTAGTTCACCGTACTTCTTAAAATGGATCCGGCAATCGGTGCACAGCAGGATATTCTCACGACCCCCGTGGTGCCAGTCCTTAGAGGCTATAAACACATTTTAAGTTCAGCTGGGCTCTGTTTATTAAACATTACAGTAATAAAGCAGAAGTGCTCCAAGGCTAGTCTGGGTCCTCATCTCACACCTCATGGACATGAAGGTCAGAGAGGACTTTTCCTCATCCATGCTGAGGCTGTCCTCATAAGAGAAGTGAGAGTGATATGAATGCCAACTGCATCCAACAGGTCAGAAGATTTAAAGAGGCAAAGAACAAATGACTAACTGTCAGATTGGATCAAATTAGAAATGACATGCTCTGATGTCCATCTGCCAGAGGAGGGACAGGGTGAGCAGCAGCGCTCTCTCTCTCAAACTGAGAGTAATCACAGGCCTGCAGAGTGTATTATTAAATTCTTCCGAAGAGAGCTAAATCAGAGAGACATCACCTGTCTCATGGTATCACTATAACAGGTTAGTACCTTGACCAACTGAACTATTTTATTTTTTTGTTTATCTCTGTGTGGGTCACTTTGTACATTAGAATAAATGTGTGTAAAATAATAGCATTAATGAAGTATGCACTCACTGGTAGAAAAACAGTGGCGGCAGGCGTAGCCCTTCAGTTCCTGCTCGCTGTCTTCACTGTCAAAATCATCTTCGCTGGCTGAACTCAAGTCCACTGGATAAGAAAAATACACTGGTTAATACCATAGATACCATAAATATACTGCCGTGCAAAGGCAAATCGCAGTAAAACATTGTCAAAAATTAGCTGACTGAAATCAGTTCGACTATGCTCTTTCCTGTGACAGACAGGTTTAGTTCAACAATGCGCAGCGTGAAAATTGCATAAATTAAATATTCCTGGTTCAATACAAGTTAAGCTCAATCGACAGCATTTGTGACATATTACCACCACAAAAAAAGAATTGAGTCACTCTTTTTCTATATAAAAAACATAAAAAATCAAAGTGAGGCACTTACAATAAAAGTGAATTGGGCTAATTTTTAGTGGGTTTAAAGGGTTGAGGGTTTTCTGTTAAAACTGATGAATATTATTTGAGGTGTACATTTTTTGCGTAATGTTTAGACATTCGTTTTTTGACATTACATCATCATGGCAAAGAAGTTTTAAAATGTACAAACATTACACAGAAAAGGTTAGTAAGCGATTTAATCACACTAAAATCATATCAACAGATATCGTCAATCGATTAAAATTTGTAATCAAATTAATTATGCGGCAAGTCGATTAATCAAAATAATCGCATAAATAAATATTTGCCCCTCAAATAATAATCATTTAATATATAATGATTAACCAATTATAAATAGTTATGTTTAAATAATTAGAAATGTGTCAATGTACACCTGCGTCAAATGGATGCTTTGAGTGTCTCATTTTGGTTGTGTTGCATCATAAACATAACGTTTCAGGTTGCTGTGTCCAGTTAAATGTAGTTTGATAATAAAACGCGTATTGAGATCCCTGCAATCAGATTTGCACTCCAAGCTGTGTTTTGAATGCAAGAACGAGTCCTTGTGTTGTGCTGTCTGCTGTGTGTGTGGTTTGCTCTTTGTATAAGCTGCGCATTGCCTATACAGCTGGAGTTTTGCTTACTGCCCCCTGGAGAAAATAGGTGGTACTTCAAGCTTGAATTGCTCAGGAATATTCCTTTTTATGGTCTGGGGACATGATTAATTGCATAAATGTTTAACACATTTTTTTGTATACAATTAAATCAGACTGAATGAATGCGTTAAATCGACAGCTCTAGTCTTGTGGCTATACATTTGAAACAGTACGTATTTTAACGTTCATTTAACCCATTCACTTACATAGTAAATGCCACACTGTAACCCAGATTTCTGCTTTTTTTTTTTTAATGAATGAATAGCAGGGGAAGTCCCAATAAATTGTGGTAATCAATATTGAAATGCTTTATTATTTAGCTTAATTTCTATCGAAACCAGAATATACCTTTAACTATAAAATCCACACTAAATTAACAATGTTTCTCTCAGTTTCAGTGTTTGCGTAGTTACTGCATTTTGCCTTTCGAGGGCAGAACAACATTTTATCAGTAAGAAAAAACAGAGGGCCACTTTGCTTATTAATATATTATCAGTGGCTCTTTGAGTATAGTACACATAATTAGACTGATCCCTCTCTCTCTGCCGTCAGTTATCGGAAACTAAATTTCAGCTGTTTACTTTGAAGAAAAATGAGGGGATGCGTGCTTTGAAAAGCCATATTAGGAATTTCAGGGATGTCATGTTTAGCTGTGACAGAGTCTGTTCACCGTCTCTGGGGGAAAAGAGGCAGATTGTACTTACAGAACTCACTGGAAGGTGGGCGGGAGGGAGTGTTAACGGGCGTGGAGGCTGTACGGGTCTTGATCCGGCGGAAGACGGGTTGTCTGCGATGCCGGCGGTGGGCTCTGCAACTAGCAGCCTCTGGAGTTTTCTTCCAATAATAGTAAAAGGTGATCAACTCCCCCTGCGAGACAGGAAACATAAAAACAATCTTATAAAGACAAGAGTGATATGAGCCAGCTGTTTTAACAAACACTTAAATTGACATTCTTTGGATAACAAAAGAACCAAATTTTAGTTGTTCATCAGACTGAAATAAATTGTTGAACAATTGAACAAAAGGATTATCAACAAAATTTTGAGAGCAACAGGAGAGCAACATAAAAAAGGGCAGCTGTGCTAAAAACATTTTTGAGGAGTGGGTTAATGAGTGGGTTTATTTCTGATGACATAGCAAACGAGTGAGGGAGTGGATGACTCAGTCCAGAAATGGACACAGAATCCATGCCAGGTTTTTCAGCAGGCTGGCTTGTTGTGCTGTGGCCCTGTCTGTCCCAGGATTAGGCAGTAAAGCTCTCTGAATGCTGGGATATTGGGATCAGTACATTGGTGGCTGCATGGGTGGCAGGCGTTTGAATGGAAACAAAGGAACATGTCAGGGAGAGATTTTGCGCTACAAATAGGGAGTGAAATGGCTCCAAGCCCTTGCGCTAGAAGAGTCAATTGAACTTAATCAAACATTCAGAGGGTGCGCTTGCCAGGGAGTAAGGCATATAAATCCAGAGCACAAAAGCTGGCCAGGAAATCAATACCCTACTGAAACATTAACACATGCAATCATGGATCAGAAGACGCTCTGCTGAGGCTGCATGCATAAATTAACTGTTGCTTTCCGGCTACACTCAAAATAATACACATGCCCTGAAACCGTTGTCTGGTGGAGAAGCAATCATACACTTTTCCTGTGGTGGTTCCTCTCATTTCTTCCTATCTTTCACGGTTTCTTTCTGCCCAATTGAATCATTCCCCGATTTTGGATATTCATTTCAGGCCACTGCATTGGAGTGGGATGCATGTCAATAGCAAAGCTTTTAACATGCTTTAATGTTTTAATGACACATGGATTGAGTGAAGAGGACAGTCATGGGGTTTGACAGGGTTTGTTAAAATCAGGCTGAATGGGGCTTGGTTGTCTTTAATGCATATTGATTGCTTTCTCTTTTTGCTTCAGCTGTTCTTCTTGACACAAATTGGTCATTAAAATGCTGCTCTCCCCAACATATTAACAGCTTTATGGCAAATGCTTCAAACTATTCTTGGCAGGGAGAGGAAAACATGTACTTTGAATACTATATATAGACAATTTTTTGCCTGAGTGAATTTTATATTAAAGATAGACTTGCTTCAGATGCATGCATTAAAATACGAGAGTATATGAAATACATTTACATAAATCACATAGAAAAAGCTGCAGCAGCCTGATGGAAAATAAAACCCAGGCTGGTCTGCTAAGCTATCATGTCTGACATGAGCAAACACACACTAAAAGTCTCATACTTACATCTACTTAAGGGCTTTCACTGCCCTTTTTTCACTAGCAAACAAGGTACAGCATCATTTTCATCAAAGGCCACTTTGAAAGTCATTTAAAGCTGAGGCTTTGGTGCTTTACCATTTAAATTCATATTAAAGTCTTGAAAATGATCTGAATATAGCAATTTAGACTTTTCCAAGAAAACAAAAAAAAACAGAAAAAAAAAATAAAAAAAAAATAATAAAAAATAAAAATATCACACATAGCTAAAAGACCAAAAAAGCTTGTACTGCTGGGCGGTGGAGATTTAAAGAATTCCTAAATGGTTCCACATGCTCAGAGCAACTCATCACCGGCAGAACCAGCATAGCTCCCTCTTAGAGCAGCCCACTGGAGGCACATACAAGGAATATCAATTATCACAATTACATCAATTACTTGTGGGTGGTATAAACGTTTGCCAAATGTGAACCACAAGGCTGAAAAATCACTTAAGCTCAATTTATAGAATCCCAGCCACCTCGGTTTCTTGCAGAACTTCAAAAGCAACATAACACTGTACATCAGAGCTATACTCTGATTTGAAAACACCTGCAGGTTAAAGCCTTGTGATAACTCTTTATAATAATAATAAGCTCAGCACCTGCAGGTTATTTATCTGATCTCATGAGGAAAATGTTATGGCGATTCTGCGTTGGAGAGCAAGAGGCTTTTGGTGGAGTCGGTCAAGACACAGATGCAGGCCAAAGGATGGCAGACTTCCTGATGTGAAATTTAATTTAAATTTGCAGATCAAAACTGTTCGGCAGGACAGTGGGCTGGCTTTTTTCACAGCCTAATGACTGTTCAAAAATAGCAACTCCATCCCTTTCCTTGTAGTTGCCCCTTGCTTTTTATTATGCCTGCCTCTATTTGATGTGAGCTATGAAGCATGAAACCTCAACTTAATGCTACAGAAGATAAAAAGAAAATTTTAGTCCTCAACCCTTTCGGTGAAGCACTTCATAGCTCTTAAACAGTCTTGAGGTAGCCAGATGAAAATTTCGCACAGGTTCAGCATAATAACAAAGCATGCTGAGCTGTGAAAGGAATCACTGTGGTCTTTCAAAAGTAATTTAGTCCATAGACTAAAGAGTGGTGTCAAGGTTTGGGAAGAGCTGACATCCACAGAGTAAAGCTAACACGGCAATGTTTAATGCAATCTGCTGGTGCAATATGAAGAAGAGTGGGAAATAAGGATGAAAAAGGTGATGAAATGTTTTGGAGGATCATCGGTGATGATGACAAATTTCCTCAGGCGATAATGGTACGATGGAGAGCCATAGAAAAATCCCCTTTCAAGCTCGGGGGGAAGAGATGGAAGAGGAAATATGATTTGATTAGAAGCGTGGAGGGGCTGTGCCAAGTCGCGGCTCTGGGTTCTTCTCTCATCACGCACCCATTCCAAAGCTGCCCCATTCTTTAACAAGAAATTCCTGGTTTGTTTGCCAGAGATAAAATAAAAAATTGCAATATTTCTCAAGGTGCTGCACACAAACGTAGGATGAGCAAAGATTAAGCTATTAGTCTTTTATATAGGGAGATGTCCTACTGTGAAGCAAAATAAAAGATGACATCTAGGGAAGGGAATGTCTCCCATGAGTTCCTATTTGAGTTAAGCCCTGTGGAGCTCGATGCACAAAGTTAGTGTCAAGTGCAAAGACTGACAGCCTAAATAACAAAGCCAGGCCTGTGTGTCAAGGTAGGTTTGTAGAAACCAAAACAGATTTCTCTCAGAGCTTCAAAATGTAACTCGGAATATCGAAGTATACTAAAGATTTGAGACTTAATTTCTTAGTTTCCTCTATGCACTAGTGTGCAAGGACTTTATGCTACTAGGAAGAAGAAGAAGAAGAAAAAAAAAAAAACAGAAAACACTATCAATAATGTTTTAGGGTGTGCATCGGCTCTAAAAGCTAGGGTATACTTTTTATTTTTTTGTGCCGTTACGTCTCGCACACGTTCGAGCACTCTAGCATTTAAAAGTATTCTCTTTTCAACGCAAGCCTAAAAAAAAATTGTCATACCCATGTGCACTATGACTGCTTAAAGGCAGGAGCATGTGCAGATGACATGCACAGATGCAGACTGTCTGCATGTCTAGTAAACTAGGCTGCAAACGGAGAGACCGGTGTACTGTACCAATGCAATTTTTGCAACGTAGGGGAATGTGGAAAACCGAAGTATATTCTGACATTAAAATGCTATATATTGGTTGGATTTTTGTATCACACAAATAATAATACTAAAACAGAAATGTTCACAAATAGACTGGTTCCCCTAGAGCCAGGATAAATGCATAAAGCTACTCGAGTATGTGGAATTTCCTCCATTAGCTCTGAATCGCTAAGCAGAAAAGAGCAGTGTGTACCAGGGAGCAAGAGACACTGACAACATAAGCTTGGAATTATGAGACATTTCAGAATGTTTCCATCTGCAGTATATTTCTGGAGGGTGGATTATCTGACAAAGAAGGGGCTTACCTCCTATCATGGCACAGAGAAATGCTATTCCACCCTGATTTTGCCTTATGAAATGAACAACTAGAGCTGCACAAATAATCAAGATTACAATTACAGCTGTCACAATTACATAATTGTGAAGTGTCAATTAAAGCATTCCATTTAGGTGTACTCCCATTGCACCAGAATTTGGGCCATTGAGTGCATGAATGCAAAGGCAAATCTGCCAGGTTTAAATTATTCTAAAGGCATATCAGTAATGCTCACTACCTTAATTACACTGTCTACAATTCATTCAAAATGTGAATCACACTTTGTTTTTCCATGCAATTTAAATATTAAAGCAATTCAGGAACAGTTCAAGTTGTTTTGATGCTTAGCCAACATAAAGAATATGGCATGCAACTGCCCCACACGAAGTACTTTAATTGAAATTATATTAATTGAAATGAATAAATCGCAATTACAATATCAAAAGGAAATAATCCGCAATTATGATTTGTCATAATCGTGCAGCCCTACATAACGATGACGTATACTGCAATTTCCAACAGATTATGCTTCTTATTGCGATTAAGATTATACTGCAGTTGACTATTAGAGGGAAACCAGGTCTTTAGCTGAACCTTCTAGTATTGAGTGTATTTGTGTGTAGGACGAGTGTAAGGCCTGAAATTCTGTATTTATATACTCATCCAGACTCATGCCTGGACTTGAACAGATGGTTTTTGTTTTTCCTGGCTGATTTGTGATGAAGCCACAATAGGCCCCTGCTTTGACAGTGAGCCAAACGGTTAAGACTGTAGTTGGCAAATACATGGAAAAGAGAGCAGCAGAGAATGCAAGGGAGGGCAGCGAGGGGGAGAGAACTAGAAAATGGAAGATAGCAACGGACATTGAACCTTGTCTGGAGACATACTCAAGAGAATTTGCTTGGTTTTTATAAGAGGACATTTGGTCACTAGGTCAAAACAGACAGCACAAACGTTGCGGTCCTTGCATGGGACCAACTGTGCCATGTAAACTGTGGAGTGAGAGGGCCGCATGGAGAAAACGGCAGAATGAAATCAAGTCTTGTAATATGGAAAGTTGGAAAGAAGTTTGGCTAGTCTATGGAACATTACCCTTTACTCTGACAGAAGAGTTGGCTACTTTTTTGAATCAGTTAATAGAGATTACACTAACAAAGAAAAATATCTCAATATGAAAATTTAAGAGTAAAACTTGAAGATAGAAATTCCCTTTTTCTAAGATAACATTTCCATAAATTTTCCAGGCCAGGAAAACACCATTTTAAAATTCCCTTATATTTCAAGAAATTCATGATTGTGGGAACACTGTTTATATTTTTTCAGTTGCAAAAATAATCTGCCCATTTCACAAATATAATAACCCATTGTAAAATTAGGGTGAAAGCTTCAATTTGTTAGCATCACATTTTAACATCTTTACGACACATTTTTGCAGCTACTACAGATAGTACTTCTAGATTGTCAAAATAAATGTTGTGTTATAGTGTCTGCGAAGAGCTCTGAAAATCACATTGAGAGACGTCCATTACTGTAACCTTGCTCTAAAGTCAACAAAGCAAAGTACCACACAGCAAAAAATGGCTCCTTTCAAACACGATTGCCCAACTTTGTGGTTCAATCAGGCAAATGCAAGAAAAAATATTTGCTACATTGGCTTTGGCTGCCTAGAGCAAGGTGTAAAAGGATGTTAAATAGACAGAAGATCCCTGCCACGCTGCCAGTTTCTGTTGGAAAAGAAAGAATATGCTGTGCTCTCACAGGTCAATGAGGCACAAGCAGAGGAATCAGCAGTTGTGATTCCCTGTTGTAAGCGCTTTTTATACAACGGAGGAAAATTGTATGCCGCAGCAAGACTTTTTGATGGGGGTCGATCTCTTTAATCCAAAAGATCAAGTTGTACAGCCACAGCTTTGGGTAGAAAGCTAAAAAACAAACAAACAAACAAACAAAAAAAATACACAGGTAGCAAAAGAACACACAGGCTATCTATTCCCCTCTCTGCAAAACAGTAATAAATTGTAATTTTGTATTTGTATAAACTACTGAGAGGGAGTCCAAAACATAAAAATGGCCAAGTATCCGCAGATAAATGCCATTTTTAATGTTTTCATAAAACATTAAAAACAAGCAAACCATTTTATCATGCTTGGACAGCTGCTAGCAAAGCGAGAAGGCCGCCAGTTTTAGCCATTTTAATTAGTGCCCAACCTGAATACCTCTAATCACACAAGCACCTCTCTAGGGCACAGGCTGCAGGGCTATCCTCTTTGCAATGAATTCAATTTGACATTTATACAGACACACCAGGGCAAACATCTGCTGCAAGGTTATGTTGAGAACACTATCATCTTGGCCATCTTAGCTTGAAAATTACAGGGCCCAAGGGCCTGGGCTGGCTCCTCACACAATTGGATCCTCTGCAGCCTCATCTCCCTGCAACACCAGCAATGCAGCTGGATTAAACAACGGTTGCTTTTCCAATATGACAGAAATTGTCCTTTTTTTACAATGTCTTTTTACATCTCCCCCTGTGGCCCTCTTTTGTCTTATTTTCCACTCTTTTCTTTCTTCCTGCAGATGCAACTTAGCTAGGTTAAAACGAATTAAACCACAAATAAGCATGCAAATACAAATCTGAGTATATGTGATGTAAAACAAGTTGTGACTATCAGACGTTGCGTGGAGTGATAGACTGTTTGAGTGATCATGAGCGCTTTCAGCTTCACTTCCTTCAACAAGAGTGCACTCAGTGTCAATCAAATGAGCGCGCTGTCCAGGTGCTCTCAATATCTCACACACTCATCCCCAGCACTATACTGTGAGAATCCCAATTTAAAATCACATTAATGTTGGTCAAAATACCACTAAAAACAGCAATTACCGTTTAACCAAAACAGCACCGCATCTTCGCGCATTTGCTTAAAATTCATGATTGTTGCAACAAAACAGCAAAGGCAGTAATCATAGACTCTGTTTCCACCCAGTATTAAGATATGTTTTGGTTGATTCGATCATGTGGTCAGCCCTAAATGGGGTTTTAAGCATTTTTTTTTTTTAATCGAATTACAAAAAACACATGTGACCACATCATATTTGAGGTGTAAATTCTAATCCATCCTGTATGCATCTCGGCAGCAGCGAAGCACCATCCCCTCTCTATCAATCAACCACTGCACGCTATTTCTTTCGTGCTTTCATTGTCTTTCTGACTTGGTTTCGCTTTAATATCATGCAGTAACACACTGACATATTGACTGATGTATGTCGCCATGAATCAGAGATTCATGCAAACTGCAAGAAGGGCAATGATGTGAGATACCTCACTTCATGTTATCAGAGAACCAGGGTTACATTAGTAACCTAAAGTTATCCTTATAACACTTGATCGGTATCTCACTAAGGGACACAGACAACTCCCAAATTGCAGATATGATGGCTGAAGCAGATGCGACAAGCAGAGAAAATGCAGAACCTAACAATTGTACTGAATCACATTTTCCTGATATTTATGAGATGTCAGAAAACAGAAGAATATGGCTACAGTTATGCATACCTCCCCAACATATTGGGCTACCATACCCAATTCCCCATGTCCTGAACATCCAGTCTCGAAAACAACCTTTAAGGGGCACCCGGTGTGAGAAGGGTTTGTTCCAAAATCTCTTAATTTCAGCCACAAAACCTGGTACGGGCAGAATAAATTGCCTCGCTGGTGGGAGATGCAACGGGAGTCTTTTTCTGTCATACAGTTCTCAAACTGTTTCTGGGCCTATTGGCTGGATTGGCCACTCTAACAAAAGTCTGGATATGGCCCTGCGACAGACTTCAATGGGGTCCAGATCAGCTTGTACACGTGGAAGGGGCACTTCCTGTGCGCTCGGAGGCTGGGACAAATTAGGGGTCTTAGCATCCTCATTGCCTTCAAGGATATCTGACGAAACTTCATCCTTGCCATCATCTTTCCCACAATCCAGTCTTCAAACAGTGGGGAAAGTGCTGAGGTTGCCTTGTCCATCAACACCCCCCCATGTGCACAGGCTTTGAGAACTCTCCATAACCTCTTCTCCCACGAGAGAGGAGAGATACGGGTCCTTCTCTTATTAGTAAGCAATAACCTAAACTTGTTAAACAGGTGGAAATAAGTACAGAAGACTTTAGAACGCCTACTCCCCAACTTCAGAGAACCTTTCTAGAGCAGAACTGAGAGGACGTGGATGGAAAAAACCCCGTTATCTGTAGCATCACCATGCTGAGTTTGTTTGGAAACATTTCTTGCATTGGTACACAAATTATTCCATGACGCTGTCTTTCAAGTGGAGGAAATAGTGGCAGTGAAGAGAGCAGAGACAGCAAGATGACACACCCACTTCCCCAGCTTCCTCTTTTATTTGCCTTCTTATAAAGCATTCCAGAGAGCTAGTCAGGCCTCGTGTGTTTGCACAGCAGTTGGTGCTTAGCCTTGGCACCGGCTTTTTATGGAACCAGGCTAATAAGTGCTGAGGGGAAAAATAGGGAGCGGCAGTAAAGCTGCACTGTATCACCCTCCACGGCCTCGGCCATTAGCCTAGGCATTTAAAACACCTTAGCAGATTTATGCTACAATCATATCAATTCCTAGACAAAATGGCCTAGAAGAAATGCACAGGAAAGTCTCTTGACTAGACAGCTTGGTATTAGAGGTTTCATGTTGAATGAATACCACAATGTTCTTATTTTTAGTGCTAAAAATCCTCCAAACGTCATAAGAAAGAGGGTGATGGTGAAAGAGTGAGGGAAAAGGAGTGAGAGGAAAAAGGACTGGAGAGAAAATAAATCAAGTTTCCTTGGAGTACTGACTGGCACTTGCAGCACAGAGATCTGGGTTCCAGCACAAAAGCAACTTCAATCTTAAGCGAAGTGTGGCTTTTTAGATTCAAGAGAATGCTGTACACTGAACTTACCCCACAACCCTACCCTCAGCAAGACTGATGTGTCTCCGTAACTCTCTTACCTCATTTTCTTTTCCTCTCTGATTTAAAGAATGGCTTGTTTACATTTTAAACCGTGTGTATTAATGTATTTGATTGGGGATTGCCATTTAATCAATATCTTCTATTATTTTCAAACAACTGGTCAGGGGTAAAAACTTTGAGATTAGAACATAGATAATTGAATGACCATTATAAATTCTGAATATTGCCAGCAATAAAATAAAAGTAGACATGTTATGAAAAGTAAAATAATTTTGTGAAGAAATATGCCAACCTGAGCTGATTGTTAAATATTCCAGGTTCAATACAAGTTCAATGACCATTTGTGGCATAATATTAACACAAAATTTTTTAACTTGCCCCTTTTTTTCCTTTAAAAAAACAAAACAAAAACAAATATGGGTCACTGTGAGGCACTTACATTGGAAGTGAATGAGGCCACTCTGTAAAAGTTAAAATACTTACTATTTCAAAAGTATAGCCACAAGACCTAAACATTAAATGTTTAATAAAATCCCATACTAACCTTTTCTGTGGTAATCAACATTATGCCACAAATGCTATAGACTGAGCTTAGCTTGTATTGAACCCCAAATATTCCTTTAATATAATAAACATGATTACTTGCAGTGTTTAACTATAAGAACAAACTAAAAGATTCTCAAAGCCCTCTGGTCTTATTTCTGCCGAAAGTCAACAAAAAACAATTAGTAACTTTTTAGCAAAGCATGAAAGTGCACCGCTCCACTCTCGTCAAATAGGTTTTTGGGTGTACAAACACTCAGTGTCTTCATGATTATTTACTCTGAATTAATTTTGTTGTTTGATTCACAAGGTCACAGTTGTTGTTTACTAAGACATTTTGTTTAACATGATCAGTCAAACAAAACTTATCAAGAACTGTAATACTTTATGGGTTGCAGATCTAAAACAGTGACCTTTCTTCTAGAAGGGATTTATCATAAAATCATAAAACATGCACTTCATAAGCTTAGAAGCCAGTGCTTATGTTTCAGTCTATCTGGAATGACACTGAGGCCAGCAAAGCCAATAACTGACCTTTTACAAAACATTGTTAAAATCATGTCTGGTATGTAAAGCATGTTCTACATTAAGCATGCTATACATTATTTTAAAAGACTGAAATAGAAATAGATTTGTCATTATTTGTCAATAATAATTTGATCAATTAAGCTTATTGATCATCGGTTAATACATTTCAGCACAAATGCATTTAGTAATCATGCCAGCAGAGAAAAGACTGTCTATAAAGTCATCCTCCGCTAGAGTGCGCACTGCTGCATGCGCACTGCAGGACACATCCTGTCAGCAAACAAAAAAAACGTGATCATGTTAAAAGTACAACATGTCAACAATTATCATCCAGACCAACAATCACGTCAGTCCTTGCCAGGAGAGCATGCAGGTACATTCACTTGAAACCTTTCAGTCACCAGTGTAGAGGTATGTTACTAACTCTATTCACACATGTTATTTTTTATTTATTTATTAATTTCAAATAAAAAGTAAGGTCTGATACAGGGCCAAAAACAAAACTTTTTCCATTTCGGTTCTTTCAGAGCAGAAATTGATTTTTTAGTTCCAGCGTTCTGCTGCCTATTTTCCAATTGGTGACTGGTTTGAACAAAATTAAAGAATGATTAATAAAAAATGTTAATTAAAATTACAGTACTCCATGCTAAGGGTGGGTGACCAGTTGCATTGTTACCAGATCTCAAGAATAAAAAGGGACCTGGTCTGGAAAAACATGCTCAAAATAAGGGACTTGCCTCAACCAAAATAAGTGATAAGCAATTTGATCAGGGGTAATTTCCACATGTGGCGGAATAATCAGCAAAGAAAACATAAGCAAAGTATTTACAGTAGTGTATTTATAATGTATTTTCAATCAATTTATTCTTTATATTAAATATATCCCCAAAAATATTTAACATTTTTAAAAAATACATCTGGCCATCTAAAATCAATTAATAGCCTAAATCTCTCTCCTGCAGGCATACACACACTGATTGAGTGGGTTTGCACCAACTCTTATGCGTGATGAACTATTTTATTTTAAACATGTGATAATACATTTTTATTATAATTATCCATTTAAAAAATCTGCTTCTTGTTCAGAACCTGGCAGCATCAAATCTGTTTTAATGCATCAAATGTAACAATTCAGATAAGACAAAATACTAAGGTAAAAAGTCCATGTATGTGGATTGACCATACAGTTTCATATAGTAACTATATATAATTGTCTAAAAGGCCTTAAGTATGTCACAGAAGCCTACTTCCACAATGTGCATTAAAGCAAAAAAAGGTGTGATGCATTAGTTTCTTTCAGAATCAAAGCTTATGCTTGTGATGTTCAACTAAAATGAGAGAAGCATAATTTTCCAGAAAACAGGAATGTGTTATTCTGACAATGTATTGTATTAAACCATTATACGGGTTTCATGGGGGCTGAACAAAATCAACCGGTTAAGCGATTGCCAGCATTTAAATATAGGGTTTTCACTCCGGAACAACTGAAAGGGACTTTGTTCCCATTTTCGGTTATGTTCAGCAAAGATTTTTGTTCAGTTTCCGTTTTTGTTCCTTGGAACGCTTTAAGAACCTGGTCTAAAATATCCCACGATATACAACGAAGTATTAATGAACTTGAATCTGTATCTTCTATAAAAGTTATTGTTAATAGAAATACATGGTAAACGAATGTAAATTAATTAAAACACCGGCTGAATGTATTACTATACACTGAACTGAAAATACAGTATATTAAAAGAAAATACAAACACTGGTATTTCTTAAGTGTATTTATTTTAATGATATTTAAACCGTAGCCTACATGCACATACGATAGCTGTTTTATATTTTCATGTTTCCTTCAACAGTAAGGAATTTTTCTCTGATGCTGACGCTTTCAAGTTTGCATTGGGTGGTCAGTAAAAAAACAAAAATCAACAATAATTAGCTCATAACATTCCACACATTATGAGCATGCTAAAATTGTGATGCTGCCAGTGAAGTTCTGAATATGTTGTGAATTTGTTCATGATACTGTTCAGGATGCTCCTTATGTCAATTATATACCAAATTGTGAAAACTTACTCTTGAAAAATATTAGAGAGATATGTTTCATTTTATTGAGATATTTCTCATTATCAAGATAGGCTTATACTTTGTATTAATGTATATTAAAGCTGTAATGTAATGTAATTGTCATGTATGAATGCAGAAAAGACTAGTTTTGTTTTGACAATTCAGAAAACAAAACACAGATGGACAGTGCAAAGTACACTAAAACTGGTGTTGATATTGTGAAATGCAAACTAATAGGCATTTAAAGATTAAATGTTCTCAGTGAACTTGCCAAACGAGTGGACGGTCATTTCTGAATAAAATGCTAATTATAGAAAAGTATTTACACATTTCTAATACAAGACTTTCTGCATATTGCAAAAAACCATGGATTTAAACAAATAGCCTTTTGAGCTTAAAATGAACCATTTCATATTTCAATTCTAACGCCACAGCTTAAAAATGATACCTATGATAAAATGTGCAGTGGTTTTTAATTCTTATTCCTAAACTGTCAGTAATCAGCTGTACTAAGAAATCAAAATAACATTACATAAACTGTCATAGTTCTGTTTTGACTAAAAGGGCTCTCAGGGCCCCTATTCAAGCACCTATGATGCTTATTGTTAAATCTAAAATTCAAACATTCAAGACCATATGTAAGCTTTGGCTTTCAAAAATGTCCTTAATGTCTCAGTTTCTAAAATCACTAAGATGCAACTTCAAATTCAAAACATATGGGAAACCACAGTGAAAATAAATTAACTTGTTTCAGTGTCCAAGAAAGATGAGAAATGGCAAAAAACGACTTACCGTTTCCTTGTTGGGGAGCAATTCTTTCCGAATCCTAAAAAAGTTCTTCCCGTATTGCCTTAAACCTTTAATGAACCGTTTCTGTTTGGAAAAAAAAGAAGACAGAAAAAGATGGTTAGAACTGTACAATTTTTTTTTTAGCACACATAATTGACACTGAAAACATGAAGCACTAAAAATACATTGCGAATCACAACGGGAAGAGAACAATGGTTTGATCTTAATCTAAAAATCTCTGCTTGTGTTGGTTAGACTTGTGAGTACTACATCTCTGCTACATTGAAAAAGAATGAGAGGAAATGACAACAAAAGCAGGAATAGAAGCCGAGATTAAACCACAGCAATTGCAGCTTGTCTGAAATTTTTGTGAAAGTTCAGAGTGGAGATATGCATATGAGAGTCATACAACACAGAAGTTAAAGGCTGAATCTGAACTTCAATAAGTTATGGAGAATCACAACACGCTTGTATCTGATCTCACAATTTGCACACTCGCACTTCAGCTGCCTAATTCCTGTGCAAAGTACAAGAATTTGCTTACATACTACAAACTAATAGTGTTAAAATAATCATGTTCATGATTGCAGAAAATAGCTGAACCATTAATCAACTAATAGTTTTCTAGCTATATTTATGATTGTGGAAAATAATTCAACCTTTAAACATCAAGCATGTACAGTTATCAAATAAACCCTAATTAAAACATGAGAAAATAACTTTTACGGCACACACCAAAGAGTTAACTCCCGCAATAAAAAGTGTGTTTACACAGACTGCTGTAATACAAAAGGAGACTGTGTAGCTTTGA
This sequence comes from Xyrauchen texanus, assembly GCF_025860055.1. Lineage (NCBI taxonomy): Eukaryota > Metazoa > Chordata > Actinopteri > Cypriniformes > Catostomidae > Xyrauchen > Xyrauchen texanus. The sequence goes on from NC_068300.1 coordinate 22,467,839, forward strand.
ATGCTTTTCTATTCCTTTAAGAGCCACAGACTGTGAGCCATAAAAAGCGGAGGCAGAAACATTCATAACCAGCGAAGCAGACATCCAGCAGATTTACTTTCTTGTTCGAGCGGCGAGCCCCGTTCCACAGTAATCTCAGTCAATAGCCCTCAACAACAAACTGTTCCGAAACCCAGGAAAAGTCCACTCCTCACAAATCCAAAAGCTCTATGTCCACTCAAAAGGTAGTAAAAAAAAAATGAGGAGCAAATCCACAAAGTCTCCAAAGGTACGCAGGTCCTTTTTTTTTTTTTTTTTTTTTTACAAGCAAGAGATAGCTTGTCAGTCTCTGCTCCTCCACTACAAAGGGGAAGGCTTTACATGTGATTTTTCTGCTAGAGAGCCTCTGGTCTGTGGCTGGTTGGAAAACCTGGAGTGGAGTTGCATGCTCACATAACGGATTGCAGCAGATCTGTCACATATGCATGTTCAGAGAGTGTTCAAGCCTTTCAGACAACTCAAATTTTTGTGTGCGCAATTAAATCTGCCCTTTTCATTACTTTAACACCAACTCCCTTTCCTGTGGCTTATACAAGGGAACTGTAAATTCTCCTTAAATGTATTCAAAGCACAATAAACTACAAACCTCCACACCAGGGAGACAGCAAGCGAAGAAGGCTGGGGCAATCTTTGTGGAGCCAGGTCTTAGACATGGTTAAAGGATACAAGTCATCTGCAAAACCAGAAATGGAGCTGGGCCAACTTCTCGAATGCATACCGTATGCACTATTTATGTAACCTGGGAACTGTTTACACATGGCATTTAAAAGAACAATCTGTGGTGAAGGGGAGGGAGCATGACTTGTTTCTTTTTACAAGACTTATGCCTCAGAGCACTCCTAAAACATATTAAATCAGACGTTTGGAGTCTAATGAAAATCCTAATCCAGCAAATTAAAACTACAAGCATCTCTTCATTACTGGGGCCTTTGTTACTGCAGATATGAGACGAGTCAAGATGCTTTCACTTAACTGGAAGGCATTTTAAAAAAGCCTACCACAGACGGCACATTTCATCTGCTTGGTTAAAGAGGCGGATGATTAACCAGTAGGTGGTGCACAAAAAACAATGTACAAAATGAATGTGTGAAGATCTTACATGCACATCAAGTATTAGTAAGTGGTTAAGACATGTCAGACTTCCAAGTGTCAAAATGATTTTACTAAATGTTTTGATCGGCGTAAGTAGCACAACTTCAAAGCAAGTAAAATAACAAAAGGTCCAGGGGAAAAAAGACATTTAGAAGACAAATAAGAGCCTGTTTTTCCTGAAGTCTAACAATATGGTGAGCCCATTACAGTCCACATTACCTTAGACCAAAGGGGCCGACTTGGCACTGTGACCACAGGGCAACAGCAACTACTTAACCAGTAGACCAACCTTCATCTTACACCGATGAGTATTTAACAGCCTCATGTGTTAATTAATCCCCAAGCACAGAGCCTGCCTTAATTATCTGAGGTCTTGGATCCCTGACCGGCAGGACAAAAATCAATTACACCTGCCAGAGTGGCGCATGTTAGCGGCCTGATTATGTCGCCCTAATTATGTTTCCACCACTGCAATATTTACAGTGCACTGCGGCCATCGTGCTTTCTCCACTCTGCATGTCGGCTCCACTTTAAGGCTCCATTTCAGCTGCCTGGGCTCGCTGCTCTCCGAGTGCAGCTAATAAATCATCCACCAATCTGCTCTCTGAATTGCTCTGCCTTTGCTACGATTGCTCCAGCCCTCAGTCGCTAAGCAACAGGGCCGACGAGGGGAGGGGGCTGACAGGGGGGGAGAGTGAGGAGCGAGTGGAGGAGGGGTGAGAGGAGGGAGGAAAGCATTACCAAGTCACCAGCCGCTAGCTCTGCCGAAACAACAGGCTTCTTTCTGTCAGAAATTGTTCCAGCGCGCTGGCTCTGCTTTTTTCCTCACACTCCCTCAACACTACTCTATTGTAAAAGAGAGAAGAGAGACGGGAATTAAGCTGAAAAGGCTATTGTGATGCGTGCGTACTTCCTGCTTAAATCATAATAGTTGAAAGCTGTAAAACTGGTTAAGATCATTTGAGCATGTACAAACAGATGGTGTCAGGCCAGTCTGCACAAAACACACCAAGTGTGTCCAACACAAACACACACTGAACTACCAGTCTTCAAAAACCAGGAATGCCTAGCATTTAGTTCTGTGGCACAAATACACAGGGTTCTAATGAAATCAGTGTGCTTGGCCTTTCGCTAAAGCAGAGTATAAAATTACAGTCACAGATATATCACACAAATATGACTTGACTGAAGACAATGATAATGACATTCTCACACACAAAGCAACCACAAAGAGAGATGAGAGCCAGCCCACATCCAGTCCACTGGAACCTTGCATAACATAAAAACCACAACAGAAAATGAGTCAAGACAAAGAAAAAACAAGCTATAAAAGGTCCAGATGGGGTACTATAGTCATGTTAATGTGCACACGGATGGAAATGCTTCTAAATCGAGCTGCTGCTATTTAACACCAGCTCTTGAATCTATAAATATGCATTGATTTAGCAAAACCACAGCTTTTCTTGTGTTCAGTGTAAAACCAAAGGTGACAGGAAATTCTCCAACACACCCTTCCTGCTTGCTTGAATCATATGGCTATAAAACGGTGTTTACATCGGAGCAAAAGTGATTACACTTCACACACCGTACTGGGGGAGATGTTACACACAGCCTATGTCTGTTCCAAAAACCCACCTCCCTTTATTTCTTATATGGCTGGAGAGAATGTGCAGCCTTCTTCATTCACCACTGGGGGGGCTGCAGTACTGCCAGGTTGCCTGCTGCAGCACACAGCACTTTAACTATCTGGAGCCTCACGCTGTCATTCGTCAACCCGTGACAAGCCAGAGATAATACACAGCAGGACCAAGGAGCAGATAGCAGCCCTAACTGTGGTTATATATCAGACACTCTGAAACACAAGACTCACTGCTCTCACAGGCTGCGTTTCAAAACCTAGTGAGCTGACTACCTACACTGCATTTCTAGGCATCATAGGCGAGATGATTCGAACCAGTGTTGAAACCACTCGAAAACATTTTAATTAACTGAAATTTATATAAAAACTGAATAACTCCAAAACTAACTAAAATAAAATTACCTTTTTTTATACACAGTAGGGTGAATATGGGCAAAGTGGGACACTATAGGATGTTTCTTTCTCGGCACTTTTAATTTAGTTTAGTAGATTTTTATCCATTTAAGGAAATAAAAATACATATAATAGGGATTAAGCTTAACTTTCCCACTTTACCCTTTGTCACGCTTTACGCATACTCACCATGTTTTATTAAATTTGAAACATTTATGTTCCACCTTAAAATGTCAGTGGCTAGAGGTAAAACAAGACTGCCCTAAGAAATTTACTGACTCAAAGTTTTTGCAGCCATACAATATTAAAAATAAAATAAAAACTAATTAAACTGAAATGAACAAAGTGTAAAAACGAACAAAAACGAAACGACAAATTTAATATAAATTAGAAATAAAAAACTAAATGTAAAAATTCCAATCTATAATAACCCTGATTCGAACACGGCAACTATTAACCCAAGTACTCCCTTAGTGGAGAATTCCAATGCCATTTGTTGAGTAAATAAATATACACAAATAAAAATATCTCCAGGGCCTTTGATAGAGTTTGAAATGGTAAATTGGTGGCAGAGGGGGAAAATCAGGGATGGGCATTTTGGTTATATGCGTCAGACGGCCGTTTTCGTCTCATCCTTTTTGAGCAGCCTCCCTTTCAGTGGCTGGAAGCGCTGCAGGCTAGTTAAGGGAAAGAGAGGCACTGAGGGGTGTGTTGAGCTGCCGAGGGAGAGGGGTGACAAGTGACCCTGAAGAGGGGATGATTCTGTCATTTCGGAGACAGTCACTGTCACTTTTATTCACATTTCAAAAAGGAGCGATGGAAAAAGAGCAGGAATAATGAGGCCGTGGACCTGCGGGCTGAGCTGGCAGAGGGAGAACGAGAGAAAGTGAGGGATGGTAAATAAATGAGGAGCAGTGGGGCTGGTGTGAGCATCCAAGGTCAGGGGTACATTTACACCTGTCCCTCAAGGCTGCAGGGCTGCAAAAGCACAACTTGAAATCAGATCAGGGGGAGTGGTGTCCTTGACTGTCAAGCGGTGGCCTGGCTGGATTACAGACGGGGAGAAAGGGGGTGGCTCTCCAGCCTCAAACAACCTCCTGCAGGGTGCACGCACGCCACTGAGAAACATACCAACAGCGGTGTAATCGAGGCCTGGTCTCATACAGTATTTATGCAGCATCTCTATTATTAATCTCAGATAGACTGTTATACAGTTAACTTCACACACGCTTTTCCCTGTAAATGTGAATAAAACAACAACAACCGCACACTTGGTTAAACAGGTCGTCTTATTGATCATTTTGAATGGCTTGTTTGCACCATTAACAACCCAAACATTCCCAATTCAGCCTTTCAGATACACGCACAAACATATTTATATATAAACACAAACATAATTAAAAGAAGAAAAAAATAAAAAAAAGGAGTTGCATACTAGAGGCTCTTGGGATGGATGGCGAGGAGCTAATAAACATTTAGGTATTTCCATCTTGAATATTTATGAGACAAGCTCTGTATTGCAAAGTGCTTTTAGAAGTAGTATAATTGAGGTAGAGAAAAATGAGTTCATGCAAGGTGAGTCATCTGCACTGGGTGTGGAACATGAAAAACATTTTATAAGGTCTTTATACAAGTCAAGGATTGCACAGGGCTTTTATACTGGACGCAAAGGACTCACAGCTTGAGGGAAAATTTATTAACTCACTTTTCAGAATGTTATCGACCCCACTGATCCTTTTTAATCTTTGATTTCCCTATAATAATAAAATAGCTGAAGCTCAGAATGTAGAGCTTGTAAATGCAGTGCTTTCAGCTAATAAGATCAAATTTAAGTCTTAGAGGGATAATTCACCAAAAAATATTCTCATCATTTACTCACTTTCGTGCCATTCCACATGTGACTAAAATTTTTAGAAGAATATCACATCTCCGTAAGTATGAGGTAAGTGAATGGTGATCCAAAAAAAGATCCTAAAATCACAAAAAAGTAATCCATACAACTCCAGTGGTTTAATATATGTCTTCAGAAGCAATGCAATCACTTTGGGTGAGAAACGGTTCAATATTTCAATGTTTTTTTTTTACTATAAATCTCCACTTTTACTTTCGGAATGTGAAAGTTTAAGTAGAGATTTATGAAAAAAAAAAAATGATTTAAAAATGTATCTGTTTCTTACCCACACATATTATAACACTTCTGAAGACATAGATTAAACAACTGGAATCTTATGGATTACTTTTATGCTGCCTTTACATCCTTTGGAGCTTGAAAAGATCTGGTCACCATTCACTTGCATTGAAAGGACATGCAGAGCTGAGATATCCTTCTAAAAACGAATTTGTTTTCCGCAGAAGTCAGTCAGTCACACATCTAGGATGGCATGAGGTTGAGTAAATGATGAGAGAATTTACATTTTTGGGTGAACTATTCCTTTAACTCCAGCACAAGCTGACCAAGATGGCCTCTTCCCTCCTTGCTCCTTCACTATTCCTAAAAGGGAAGATTTATTCCACAGGCCATAAACAGGATGCAGCTGCCCTGTTCTGCTGGAGGAGTTGAAATCCTGAGTGCTTTTCAGTGGACAGGAGGGGGGGGGGGGGAATTCTGGCCTTCTCTCTTCACATTATGAGGAAAAGTTAACTTGCTCACTCACCACTTCATCCTCTGACCAGCACTTTTCAATCAGCTTGGGCACGGGTTTCTTCACCAGCCGCTGCAGGGCTTTCCCGGCATCATAGCTGCTCTCATGAAGCTATAGAAAAGAGATAAAGAACAAATTAATCATTACTATATGGGGTAACCAAATCTGAATGTTATCAACTCTTTTTCAGCATTCAACACTGTGTCCTAACAAGGGCTATATAACAACATGGTAAAGCAACAAGCTGTCTTTTCCATGAAAATGTGCATTTTTGTCATAACCAGTTGTACCCACAAAGTTTATATCAACTGAAAATTCTCCATTTACCGTACTTAAAAACATTGACAGAAAAATCTAAATGCTGTCCATAATTTGCAAATAGGATGAATGCATCTATATACACTCACCTAAAGGATTATTAGGAACACCATACTAACACTGTGTTTGACCCCCTTTCGCCTTGAGAACTGCCTTAATTCTACGTGGCATTGATTCAACAAGGTGCTGAAAGCATTCTTTAGAAATGTTGGCCCATATTGATAGGATAGCATCTTGCAGTTGATGGAGAATTGTGGGATGCACATCCAGGGCACGAAGCTCCCGTTCCACCACATCCCAAAGATGCTCTATTGGGTTGAGATCTGGTGACTGTGGGGGCCATTTTAGTACAGTGAACTCATTGTCATGTTCAAGAAACCAATTTGAAATGATTCGAGCTTTGTGACATGGTGCATTATCCTGCTGGAAGTAGCCATCAGAGGATGGGAACATGGTGGCCATAAAGGGATGGACATGGTCAGAAACAATGCTCAGGTAGGCCGTGGCATTTAAACGATGCCCAATTGCCACTAAGGGGCCAAAAGTGTGCCAAGAAAACATCCCCCACACCATTACAACACCACCACCAGCCTGCACAGTGGTAACAAGGCATGATGGATCCATGTTCTCTTTCTGTTTACGCCAAATTCTGACTCTACCATCTGAATGTCTCAACAGAAATCGAGACTCATCAGACCAGGCAACATTTTTCCAGTCTTCAACTGTCCAATTTTGGTGAGCTCTTGCAAATTGTAGCCTCTTTTTCCTATTTGTAGTGGAGATGAGTGGTACCCGGTGGGGTCTTCTGCTGTTGTAGTCCATCCGCCTCAAGGTTGTGCGTGTTGTGGCTTCACAAATGCTTTGCTGCATACCTCGGTTGTAACGAGTGCTTATTTCAGGCAAAGTTGCTCTTCTATCAGCTTGAATCAGTCGGCCCATTCTCCTCTGACCTCCAGCATCAACAAGGCATTTTCGCTCACAGGACTGCCGCATACTGGATGTTTTTCCCTTTTCACATCATTCTTTGTAAACCCTAGAAAATCCCAGTAACTGAGCAGATTGTGAAATACTCAGACCGGCCCGTCTGGCACCAACAACCATGCCACGCTCAAAATTGCTTAAATCACCTTTCTTTCCCATTCTGACATTCAGTTTGGAGTTCAGGAGATTGTCTTGACCAGGACCACACCCCTAAATGCATTGAAGCAACTGCCATGTGATTGGTTGATTAGATAATTGCATTAATGAGAAATTTAACAGGTGTTCCTAATAATCCTTTAGGTGAGTGTACTTATCTGGGAAATTAAAACAAACATAATGGATAAAAATAGACATTGATGGAAATTTTTAAATCTTAGAAAAAAGTCCATCAAGAGTGATGAATAAAGCTTATTTGTAGTGCAACGACATCGTAAATTGTTTTTTATTTCTGCAACATTGCACTGGGTAACTTTGTGCGTGCACCTGGAATTAGTGTATGTGCGCACACAGTCTACTAAAGTATACTTTGGTATTGCATCAATATGGTAGTATACCTAAGGCTTCACTGTACATTACACATTAAATATCTTTTGAATGGCTGTTGATGTGCCATGTCACGTAACAGTTTCGCATTCAGTTTGGAAAGACATAGCTAGAGGCTAGAAATGTGTTGCATCTGGTTAGGATATGAGGTAAAAAGAGCTTGAACACTGTAACAGTGACTACCTCCCTATAAATGTATCAGATAGGGTGAGTTTGGACAGCTGGACTGGAAATTTGAAAGCCATTAAGTATTGAGCAGGCAATAGAGCCTGAACTGAAATAACCTAAAATAATATACTGGCAGAACATCAGCCACGCAAACCCAAGGACGATGACACTTAAAACACTGCAATATGATTCAGAACAAGATTCTTATTACACTTGCTGTTTACATGTCACTCACAATTTTAAGGCATACTTCAAAGATCATGCTTGTTTATAAACATTTTTAACTACAGAATTCATCCACAACACTCACAACATCTGGTTGGAATGAAGTGTTAAATCCCTTTTCCTACAACACAAAACTAGTCTTCACTGGAGATATTTCAGGAAGGGCTTCTTATTTACTGGATAACAATATGTAATTCGACACCAACTTTCATTAAAAACAAGCCTACAGTAAAAGCAGATTGTCAAAAGCAAGCAGGTACCTCACGGAGGCACACTGAAACACAGTCAACAAATTGCAGATGAGTGTAAAAAAGGTTAAGAAATGGTGAAAAGCAGCTCGTATTAATTCTCATCTTATACCCCCTCAGTCAAAATGGAAATGTCATGTTTATTGCATTTGAAGTAAACTGAAAAAGCATTTGAACATTTTTCTCCCTTTTTCTTAAGCTGGCAAAAAAGCTTTGACAACTTTGCAAAAAGCTCATCTGTCAGAGTCCACTGCGTATTAAGCCACAAATTACACCCCTCTTGTTCAGACATCTAACATCTCAGATATCACTGAGGAGCTCTTCAATGCCAATTTACAAGTGTGTTTTGATAGCCCCTGGTGCTTTTGTCTTTCCTGAGGTGTATCAGTGGTTCAGAGAGCTGCACCCTGTGGTGCACTGCTGAGAAGGTGAACACGTGTGAGGAAACGCAGGGGGATTTCTTAGGCATGAAGAATGCTAGGGACATCTTACTTCACTGTGTCTCTTTGGTACCGGGTGCTTAATTGGCCAGGACAAATCTGATTTTATCTGGAGTACTGAGCAAGTAGAAGGAACTTCATTGTGTAGAAGAGCCTTCTGTGATGCTTTTCTTTCTCATATCCCAGCTTAATATGCAGAGTCAACTACAAGACCTTTATAGATTGATTTCACCTAAAAGTGCAACTTTATAGGTCTGTTGTGCTATTAAAACATCCCTTTGATTGAGGCAGGACTATCAATTTGTACAACCAATGCAAGACAGGGGTAATTTTAAAGAAAGTGTGCCGCAATGACGCAGAAATTACACACTTCGGATTTGCAGCCTAAATGAAATCGGTAGCAATTCGAGCCACTAAGTCCATGTAATAAACTCAGTTTGGACACAGGGTTCTGGTAAAACTATTTCCTCACAAAACCACTCCCCAATGATTAGTTATATAGAAATGTCTCTTCCTGAAAACTGTGGTCTCTCTGTTAAACCACTCCACTGACCGCACGCAGCCTAAACCTTTTCATGGTTTTGACATTATGACATTTTATGGTTTTCTGAACTGTGACTAATGTGACTGGCCTAATTCCTCTTTGCATTTTTACTGAACAGTTTTAGTCAGATGACAATAAATATGCATCTCAAAAATGCACTAGGGCAAAATCACCACAGTTTATAAGCCTACTGATCAGAAGAGGTGTTTAATTGTGAAGATTATAGCAAGTCATATGATAGTGATGAGCCTCATTTGCTGATTTTACATGCACATTCTGATGAACCCATCTCAATTCTGTTTCCTGAAAAGTGACTGTGTGACATTAAACTTGACTAAATCACAGACTATCGCCAAATAAAGTGTTATATCTTTTTTTAACTGACTGCTCAAAAGTTTCAATATCTGTGCAATGTGGTTTAATGGTATAAGAGACATTTGAATTAGAGCTTTGGACAGCACAAGGAAATACATATAATTATTTATGCAAAACATTTCCAGACTGCAAACCTTTTCAAAGCCATCTAAGCAAAGAACTAAATAACATTTTTCATACCTGTATATATCTTTTCAATATGTGCAGAATAATGAACAATGGACTAAATTTATGGACTATTTTAGTGCCAACCCACAACCAATCAATTTCAATAAGCAAATTTAATTATGACCGTTATATTTAAAAAGGTCTTAATATTGCTGTCTAGTATAGTTTATTACTTCATTGCATACAATCTGCTAAAAGCAATTACCAATAAATCCATCTCCATTTTGAACCATTGGCAGAGGAGCTTTTTTAAAAAACAATTCAAACCAAGTAAACCTATAACTTTTAAATGTACAAACATTCTTGTGGAATCTAATGACCCTCCAAATAAAACATCAGGTGTTCAAATAACCCTTCAGAGAAATCGGTTCCCTCTGCCATTTTCAGTTTTGTGTTGCTCACTGCTATTTTAGAACTCAAAAACAGAGAAATACAACACCTCGTATCTTAATTCTGGAGTAAAGGTCAGACAGGATCTTATGAGATGGAGTGTGATCAGTGTGTGTAAACTTACAGTGTTTAATGCATTAAGTGTAGTGTCATCCCGTGAGGCGGCGAGGCAGCCATCCTCCGTTGACCCCCCATCACACATCCCTGCAAACGCTGCCATGCTCCTGAAAACCAGAGAAAGAAAGAACATCGATAAAGCTGCCGCTGGCAACTACACATTGTACAGTATGCTAGAAAGGTAGGAATATGGGGCTTACCTGGCTGCCCGCAGGTACATGAGCAGGTCACAGTCGTTGACCCCAGGCATCCAGACCAGCTCCTCATTTTCAGTCACCATCGGACCTCCAGGAGAGGGAAAGGGCTGGAGCTCTGGCAGCTTGGCCTAATTTGGCAAAGACCAGAGGGCAGAGGCAACTGCTGTCACAACACAAATAGCACTAGCGTTGAGTGCTAAATATCAACTTTCATATTCATTTAATATCCCTCCACCCATGTATCAGGGAGATAGATGGGTGTGAACAATCACTGAGGATTAGTATCGCAAATACTGCACTTAAATAAATGAGACTATATATTATTCTACTTTTTCTTGAGTGAACAGACCATATATTTAAACTAGACTTTTCTTGCAAGGACAAACCTCACCCCCACGATGCTAGGGTGTTGTCAGGATGCTGTTATTTGGCTTGTTATGTGTAGGTTGTTGTTGGTGGTTGCTAGGTAGCTGCTTACTGGCCCCAAAATATAATATTTGGTGCATAACACGGGACTTTTAAGTATAAACAAGTCCGAAACACACTGAGGACTCTTATTTTGAATTCTGAAACTATCTGCAACTATTGGCATAGATTTTTCCAAAAAGGAACTATCTGGACAGATTAATCTGTAAAAACCGATATGCCAGTCTACCTCTTCATTGTACCTGTCCGCTGTGTACCTGTTTTTGTCCACTTTGTGATAGAGTCTCAGCCCACTATTCATTATCATTATTTTTAGAAACCCAGTCAACTTGAAAAAAGAATATATATATATATATATATATATATATATATATATATATATATATATAGTACTAAAAAATTATACTTATTATTAATATTGTTATAAAAATTTTATATATTTCTGTAATAAAATCTTAACGTGCATGGAGCATTGCTATTTGGTCCAGTTAAGAAAGATTTCAAAATAGTCAAACTTTTATTTTGGTGGCTGCAATGATCGATGGCGATCATCCATGATGAGACTTAATTAGAAATTCAGTGACAATTACCTAACAGCTAAACACAAATGTGTGAAGTGGAAAAGTGGAAGCTTATTTTTAAGTTTGAGATTACGTCGTGATTGAGAAGGGAACATTGATTGACAGAGACATCTAACTGCAACCAAATTAATATGTTATATGTTTTGAACACCTGTCACTGCAAAATGTTTGCTAAACACGTTTTATTATAATTTAAATGTAAGAACTTTGACTTGTTAATGGATTTTAAAAAAAGTGAATGTTTGTCACTGACTGTAAACTGTAACCAGGCTGGAGTGGGGACTGATTCAATGCCAGATTCACTAAAGGAATTATGCAGATCAGGCAACGTCGCAAACACGCCCACAAACTAGTGGCCGATTCTTTGCCATTCTGATTTTGCGGGCCGGTTCAGAGCGCTCTACAGCGGAGGATGCAGAAGTCCACCGTTATCTGACCGACACAGATGCCAGGACAGCGTCACTGTGATCCAGACACCTGAATCATATCTTTAATATGCAGAGGTGCACTTGACTACACTGCACACCAGTACGTCTCCTTCATTTGATAGATTTTTGATGATGCGATCAAAAGAAAATTTAAGAAAATGAAGGGAGCTTATTAAAACAGGTGTGAAATCTGTAGGGCTGGGTATCGAGTTCGATACATTTTAGACACCGACCGAATTGCCTCTAAAATATCGAGTATCAAAAAATGTCTTGTCGTTCGGTACCAAATTTCGATACCTAAGGGGTTAATCTCATCAACGTCAGTGATAAGAATGTATCATGATAGATGTGCCAAAATCGGCTGTGTTTAGGCATCAAGGAAAAACACTAGTTTATGCCGGTTATGCCCAGAAACGCGGCTCACACGTGAGGTTGTAGTGTGTATGCATCCCAACCCCCATAGATGTAAAAGATCAAAAGTGTGGCTACATTTCACTAGGCTCGATGCCAACAGCGTGTGATGCAATATTTGCAACAATATAATTGCTGCCAAGACCGGCAACACGACAAATCTGATGAAGCACTTGACAGTGCACGGAATAAACTTAAGAGCAGAAAGTTGCCCCGTCTTCGACTGCAAGACCGAGCCGGTGCAGTCATCCTCTCGGCGTCCTCGTGCCACCACACGAGTCCTCCTCCAAAACTACCGATGAATGCAGCGGCACTATGACTACAGACACCGACAGGTAAGGTTAACATTTAGCAAACAATCCAACAAACAAAATCGGCTAATTTGTATTGGTACATACTTGTGTACATGTTAAATTAACGTTTCTGTGCGAGGTGACATAGTCCTATAAACTAGGACCTACATAACGTTAGATATTGTTTGGATGTATGGCTATAGATAGCTAGCTAAATTGATGCTAAAAATGCTTTAATGTTGACAGTAACTGACCAAGTTTAACTCGTTAAACTAGTTATCTTGTTAAACCGTACTTATCCTTAGGTTTGGCTGAATTAACAGTTTTGCTTTCTTGTTTTTTTTTTCCCTCTTCACATTAATGTTATAGCCTCTGCCGACCCAGGCATGAGGAGACCACAAGGCTCAGGAGAAGAGTCTTTGAGTCTGTAAAACAAGTCAACAAACTGAAGAAATAAAACTAAAAACTAAAACTAAAACATTTTTGAGGTAATGTGTAATGTTTGTAATCTTTTTAAAATGGATTTCATAAAATTGGTTTCTAAAAATATATAGTTTAGGAACCAAGATATCGGTATCGAAATGTTTTGAATGATACCCAGTCCTAGACATCCGGTTCACAAAAGCTGACACAGATTGCCGTACGATGATAATCACTTTGGTAATACAAACAATCTGTTTTAACACTTTAAAATGAAGCACACTAAAGAATATTATGAAAGCCAAAATAAGTGCTCCACATTAATTCTGTCTTCTTTTTTTTATTAGCAAGAAGTGTTTAAATACATTTAAAATGTATTTTCTGCAAGATATGTTCTTTCGGTTGTGTATTTTTTTACAAAAAATATGTAATATTTTGCTACTTTGCTTTGAAATGATCTTCAGTTTCTTAAGTTCATAGTAATACTGGTCAGCGACATATCTGACTGAAATGTGGCATTATGTGAAATTTTGTATTATGTAAGGTTGATTTAAAACAGTGTTTATTTTTATTTTATTATCTATTAAGTTCTAAATGGAGATAATTATATAAGAGGATGTAGTTCTCATTTAAAAAAATATTTCACTGACTAGATTTTCCAAAAATAGGCATTACAATATGGTTATTTATTATGTTAACTGATTTTTATAGATTTTCCAGAAAAACCAAATACTAGGCTATATCGCGATATATACAGTTATCGTGATGTAAATGTATTCAAATCGTGATATAAGATTTTGGTCATATCGCCCACCCCTACTCCCTGCGCCGACATGTTTGCGTGAAGTGACACACCTGCATCTTGACAAAACGGGAGTTGAAGATTTCCACACAAGTTTCCAAGTTAGAAGTCTGAGGTAAAGTGTCATTCCGTTGCACTTTCAACAATTGAAAGGTGGAAATTCCAACTCTCCAAGTTGAATGAAACACTTCATGAATCACCACAGCAACAACGATACAGAGCATCGCGGCTTTCCCCACAGAAGCGAACACTTGGGGACACACTCACACACACACCCCTCGGGCGCATGTGGCAGTGGACTCCACACGCTCTGTGTATCAAACAGCTAGACAGAACGCAGCTAAATGGAACAGAATGCAGCGTCTTCAAAACTGAACTTCAACTTAAAACGCATTTTAAAAACGTGATTATTATGGCATCTCCTGGTAAACCAACAGAGATTTGAAAATAGATGTTTCAAACACACTAAAAAACTGGTGCGTGCTTACTAAGATTATAACGGTAACCTGAAGGAAGAACAGACAGGCGTGCATTATGCACATTTTTTCATTTAGTTGGGCAGCAAATCTTCACATAATGTCAAAATGTGATACATTATATTTGGACTATGCAATCTTTTGTACATTTTGTAATAGATTATTTTATAACAGCATATGATAATGAATAGATGATACACTGGAAGACGCTGCAATGAAGCAGCCAAAGACGTTTGTCAGACATGTTATTATATATACAGTTATGTACATGTCATTGCCCCTCGAGTACTCGACGAATAAAATTACATTTATGCCAACCCCTAATAAATACCCAGTGCCACAGGATGTATTAAATGATTTTGTATATTAATTTGTAGCAGCCAAGCATATTTGGAATCATGCAAAAGGGTTATTAAAGTAAATCTGGAGCTCAGCATACGCAAGTAACGGAACCAAACTCTGAGCCCTCTAAGCATGGGATGGAGTACATAAACTTTGAACGAGCAGACTATTTAATTAAATCAAACCCCTTTCTGGTTTAATAATCGTACAGTCATATCGCAATTTCGATTTTATTTTGATTAATTGTGCAGCTTTACATCTAACTAACATTCAGTTTTCTCAGTAAGTTTTAAAGATCCATCTTGGGTTGGATCGATGGTCCATGGTGTGCCATGGTAGCCTGTGTTAACTGGCTCTATAGAGCTTTATTACCTTAAACTTCATCTAATGTAATTTGAAGTAACCAGGGCAGAGGTCCTGTGGTTGGTCTCACTCCACATGATAATTCTAATGAATCTTTGGGAGGATATACACACTATAAAACATCTGACATTAATTGCTGGTGTTGCTCAGTCTTTTTCATTGTGTGCCATCTACTTTAGTGATCTTTCCTATGGGTTTTCCATTTCAGACCACTGTGACCAGTCCTAATTCCAATAAAATACTGCTGAATGTGTCTAATAAATCCCACACCCTCAGAGCAGCCAATTTCCAAACTGACTATTCCATTGTGGCATGAAAAATCCATCAGCAATCTTCTTGAATACACTGAGGATACATTAAACTTAAGTATCTAGGTGACAGAAGATCAGCATAATATCTATGCTGTCCTTGCCCTTGTCAATTAAGTTGTTGCCTAATATAAGCTTCAGATATTGTGTGTTCAATCGATGGCATAAGCTTTTAATAAGCAATGTCTTAAAGAGAGGGGGGGTTAAGGTAACATGAAATATTTGTAGACACTCTGTGAACAGATACCTGGTGACTGGGACCAACTCGAATTTCCCCTTGTGTACTGTTTAATCGCCTGAAAGAGAAGCAGAGAAAGAGAATATAAGTGGCATATCTGTCATCACCTTTAGGCTACAAGAACCATTTTAGAATCTTTAGTTAGAGGTTCTATTTTTCTAAAATCATCTAGAAAGACCAGATAGTGCATTTGGGATATTTATAAAATGAATGCAGAATTCATACAACATAGAGCCAAAGAGTAAATACTGTTTTACTGATTTAAACCAATAGGCACAACAAAAGCACAAAAGGTGGGGAACAGCAAAGGTAATGTTTCTCATTGTTTATGTGGTGGTACACTATAAAAGCACCCAAAAGGCCAGATAATAACCAGGGGGAGAGGAGTTCTGAAATGGCTGCTGTTACAAACCCCCAGTAACCATGGCAACTACAATTTAATAATAGTGTTCCGATCTCCAGCTGCAGCGGATTAAAGAAAATGACAAGATGTTCCTTTTGAAAAGCCTTCCCCGCTCTGTTGCCATGACAACCGCACCAATTTTTATATAGCTAGGCACAGAGCAGGGCCCAGAAACTGTCACTATGATTTGCATCCAGAGCAACTCACTCCACTACCAGGTTGGCTGCTCGAACCTGGCTGCAAAGTGATGCGAGGTTAGGGCTGCAAATCACATCCCCTTCTTCTGGGTACATTTCATATGCAACCATTCTACCCCTCCAGCATATCCACAAAATTCTGACCAAAAAAAATTAGCTCTGTCAATGCAGGAAATTCCACAAAGAAACAAATATGGCAGGCAGATGAATAAAGTAGACAGGCTTGCATTAAAAGCCTATTTCAACATGAGCCAAATCATGAGGTGTTCAAAGATTTTAGGAGTCTAATACTAATTCTTGGGACTTCTATAATGAAATACAAATCCACATGAAATAAACAGCCAAGCAAGCAATATTGCGCTCTTGTCTGAAACTGAATCTGCTGCGAGATGACTGTTATAATGGAGGGAAGAAATAACTTGGCCAGTTTCATAAACATTCTGCAGACTCTGCATGTTTTTTTTTTTAAAGAGTCAGAATAGAGAGTGATCTGAATGCTGCCATGCCAGAGTCCGACCGCATACTGCGTGTGGTAAAAAACAAAAACAATCTCTCCTACATGTATTAAGAGAAAACCTGAAAAATGTGACCAATGGAGGAAAATTATGAATACTTTAAATGCCCTTTTGTTATATCTAGGGGACGATCGATATTGGTATTTTAATGGTCGATGCAGATCCTGATATCTAGAGATTAGGATGGGCGATATAAATGCAGGTAATCATAATACAATTTAACAACAATAAATCATATGTACACAATTTCTGAAGTGACACAAACACTTATGCAATATTTTAGGGCTGCAACAACTAATTGATAAAATCGACTGTGTTCAAGCATATGTATCTAACAATTATATATTTTTCAGCTGGGCAGAATTATTCATATTTCTATTCTGGTGTCACAATTGCCCTCTGCTGGGCTGATTTTTTTTTGTCCCACTCCATCCACAATGGGTCATCATATGAACAATGAACAGTACATTTGTCAAGTTTTAGAAGTAAAAGAAAGGAACTGTTTTGCATATGTCCTAAAATAATAATAATAATAATAATAATAATAATAATAATAAAATATAGCAGCAATCGACTATTGTCGGGGACCAAGTACATATGGCGAGGTGACCAAAACAAACAAATTTGACAGAAAAGATCCTGTGGATGCTGTGTACAGCTATTTTGGTGTGACATTTCACCTTTGAGAACGGTTGCAAAAATAAAATTGTCTTAAATTAAAGTGCCACCCAAGCATAAAAAATTAAGGAAACACATAACTTGTTACCTCAGAGTGTTCTCTTGTCCACGTGTGCAAATTTGGCTAAAGTTTAAAAATTGCACTCACAAGATACAGGCTAATTAGTCATTAAACAAAAAATATTTGCTTATATCTTTGAAACAATTCAATGCAACAACTTTATTTTGAGTGTCTGTAGATAATATATACCAAGTAGTGCCTGACCGATTTGGCCGATATTAGCCTCACAGATTTATCGTATCGGTATATATGTTTTCTGATATGAAAAGTTTTTTTTTTTGCATTCAGAAAATATAATGCTTGGGGTGATTTAGAATTGGTGTCATAATGTTTTGCCCAGCAGAGCGCACTCCGACTCCACTGTTTACAGAGCTGAGCTGATGGTGATTCTACAGACGGTGCAGAGTTAAGCGGTGTCTTCACGGGAAGTTGCTAACTAGTATGTGAAATACATACTGGAAGGTAAATAAACAATGACCCCATCATTTTCCTTTTCAATATAACGTTAACCCTGTCCCTGACAGCCATGTCACTCATGCTTATCTTTGTTTGCTATGTTAGCCAGCTATAGTTTGTCAGTACAGTCAGTAACATAGCAGATTGAAAGCATGAGAACATCTTTTTGCAGCTCAGCATACATTGGTGCGGTGTGGATTGTGTCTGTTGAGTGTTGATTTCACGCTTATTTGTTACCTAGTTGGTGAGACGCAATGCTAGAAAGTAAATAAACAACATCCATCTTTTGCTCTCCGTGACAACAAGCTTATAGCTACCTAGCTAACCACGTAGCTACTTTCATACTTTGTCAGCTGAGTGGAAGCTAATGTGTAAACATGTATTCACCAAACTGTTTTATTCAGGATTTGCAGTTTGGTGCCCCAATCAACTGAACAATTCCAGCTGTTGCATTTACAAAATGTAAAATTTAGAAGTCTGGTTTCCCACTGTTGAAAGTTATAGCAGAATACAGTGTAACACCGCTGCAGCTGTTTATCTCTTGACACGGAAATGGAAATTGAAGTGACCATATAATTGTGGGGCACTGGTGGATTCAGAGAGCCTACACATTTGTTTTGAAGCCTATACGGTTCCAGAGTTATGATCAAAAACACAAATTAGCTGATTATTTTTTGGTTGATTGTCACAAAATATGATAAGCAGCTTCGAATTGATACCTTTGTGTATATCAATTTCCATAATCCTCTGCCATTCCCAATACGATTTATAAGGTGCTGAAATTTGATTGGCCAGCGGCTGTAATTTGTCAAATCTATTTTTTAAGAATATGTTAGCATTTGAACCACAGATGATGCATATTTAATTTGAACTTTGTTGCACAAATGGCTGCAAAGTTATGACTAGGGGCAGAATTGTATGAAACTTTGTTGACATCTTCTAAAGGTCCTGTTGACTATGTGCTTGACTATGAGTTTGCTTACATTTGGAGTTTGCGATGAGTAGGTATTGATCAATTACCCAAATTGCGTTAAACCAAAGGAATTTTATTGTTAATATCTTTGGAACAATTTGACTTATCGAAATTCTTTTGCTAACTTTTTTGTCAGGAGGGTCTGTAGATGATGTATACCAAATTGCATGCTGATCGGACAAACGGTCTTGGAGAAAAAAATATAGATGGAAATGAAATCGGAGATATACAGTTTGTAGGGCTTGACTCAAGGAATCAAAGGAAAAAATTATTTGATTCTAGCACTTACGGTTGCCAAAACGGAAAAGTGTTTATTATAGCACCACCTGCGGTCAAATGGGTGTGCATTTGTGCACCTGAGTAGTGAGGAGGATTTGGGATCATCCTGCTAAGTTTGTCGTCTCCATAACTTACGGTCTCTGATGCCCAGACACTTTTTAGAGCAGAAAAAAAAAAAAACAAAAGAAGAAAATCAGTACAATTACAATAGAGTTCCAGCAGATTTGCTGCTTGGCCCCTAATAAAACATAACATTTCACGATTCAGGCTTTGTTCAACATTTTCCGAGTATAGAATTGAGAATTCAGTACTGTAAATTGAACCAAATAATAATAATAAAAAAATCGTATTTTAATAAAATAATAGGAAAATAAATTTAGATTGGTATCAGATTAATCGAAGAAATAATTGAATAACCAAATATCAAAATAATCGTTAGTTACAGCCCTACAATATATACTCAAGTCTGAACAAACTTGAAGAGAAAACCTTGAAAACAAAGAGTTCACTATCCATTGACAAAACTACTGGTAGGTTTTGGAACTGACACAAGGTAAATGTTAACACTTCTGTTAATCGGTCAAGCTAACATAATTATGATAACCCGTTATTATCAAAATAGCATTTCTTAAATAAGACAAAATGGTCAAATATGAAGGCATAAAAAAAGTATAAATTCAAAATCATTTGTTTAACACACCCAAAGCTGTCCATTTCAAAAAGTTAAGACAAGGTCTCTGTGATAAGTCTGACATATTATGAATCAAACACAGTTCTGTTCATTCATTAATTTTTCACTTATTTGGACATCCTCCTACCATATATAATCTTTGGCCAGATGATGAAGTGAGTAGTTAATTTGCAGTGACAAACTAAAGCGCCACCATTTATCTCAGTAAGAGTCTGGCTCAAAATACAAGTAAAACAGCAACATGTGTGGAAATTCATCATGAAAGAAAAGTTACTGCCGAGATATCCTTTGAATCAAAAGGTCAGATAATTGCATGTATATGAAAACACAAAATCACATAGCGCTATGTTAGCTATGTGCTCAGTAAATGTTAATGTTAAATCTAAAACTTTTGTGGTAGCAAAAGCATTTTGAATATGGACGCAATTAACAGTTTTCTAAAGTTTTGTTAACAACTTGCAAATCTACTTCCTGTCTGATGTTACATGTCTTTTGCTTAATTTTACCAATATATAGCACATGACGTGTTGTCAAAACAAGCACAACATCCTGCCTATTTGACTCGACCACGCGTACAGCAATCAAGCCTGGCCCCGCCCCTCCATCAGTATCCTCCAATCACAGCGCGGCTATGAGACGCTCATAACACACTGGATAAACACAACCATCGTCCCAACTTTACTGACACATCTTATAAAGTTCCTAAAACATAAGCTTTACACTTACTGTCTGAAAGCGTGTACAAAGACCCACTTCTCCTTGTGACATGTCATAGCGACTGTAAAC
Source organism: Xyrauchen texanus (assembly GCF_025860055.1). Taxonomy (NCBI): domain Eukaryota; kingdom Metazoa; phylum Chordata; class Actinopteri; order Cypriniformes; family Catostomidae; genus Xyrauchen; species Xyrauchen texanus. The sequence goes on from NC_068300.1 coordinate 22,488,485, forward strand.
AGAATATTGCGTATTACAATGTAATGCAAAGTCCTGACCAGATTGCTTTCTTATATTCAACAATTTACAACATAGATTGAAGTTTAAATGGCGCCCATATGCAAACTGCCGTTTTATTTCTTCAATGCAAAGCATGAATGTGAGCAGACAGCGCTGACATTAGCACACACTGAAGTACTGTAACCTGTATTAGCACAGACGGCTAATGCTAGTGACAGCAACAGATAAACAAATCTGATAGCATTGTCAACGCGAAATAAAGTACAGAGAGGTCTTTCATAAAGATAAACACGCACATAACATTGCAGCGCGAGACAAGTCAGTAGTTATGAATCGCGCGGATCGCGTGAACAGGTGAAGACGCGCATGCAAACGTACCTGCGCGGACTGAACAGGTCGTCCATGTCGGAGCCACAGCTACGGTTTTATTTGGACAATGTGAGGAATAACGTCTCTCCTCGCACCTATTTGTGTAGGTACTCAAAATGGAGGTGCACGCATTCAGTCGGACAGCTTTTACACTGAGCTTGTGCAGTGACCTCAGCTTTAGCGAACCGACAGACAACACTGAGCATGTGCCGCGACCTCACTTAAACATGCATGCAGCAGAATCACAGCCCATCTCTCCTGCGCACACACACCATGCTGCTGCTGCATACCAAACAAGCAGGAGGAGGGAGTCGAGAGGGCGATAGACTGATTGAGCGGAGGACCCGTGAAGGGGACTCTCAACCAGCAACAGCAAACCATTCCTGTCTGTGTATCAAACACAGAATCTCAACCCCCAAACTACCCCTCTATTTCATTCCCTTCTCTGTGGGCCCCTAATGCACCCCATTATTGGAACATCACATGACTATGGTAATAGGTCCTACAGTAATCCTGCTTTTCCCTGACACAAGAATTCAGGCTATGAATATAAAACACAAAGGAATGGGGGTTCTCCCTATTCTTGCCAATTTTGAATGGATATTTAACAGAGATATCACATCAGGAGCACTGACATTGACCATTAGAGATATTAAATAATCTCAATGTCTTAAAATGTATTTAATGTAATAAAATATATATCAAAATGCAAACATATCCACATGAAAGCATCGTATCACTAGAACCTGGTCTGAACAATAAACAAATCAGTGTATTTACAAGGCAGACTGAACAAAAAAAATGTAAATGTCCCATACTCATCAGTCAGAATGCACTAAAATATGAAAGACATAAGCTACCTAATTTACTGTACAATTTCTAATTCTGGCTAATGCAGCTTTTAAAAGAAACGTATTAAAAGCATGTCTAAAATAAACAGAGGTGCTGGTTTTGTTATCTGGGGTCTAAAAACAGGAAGGGGACTTCTCAAAATCATTTTCTGCTGCTTATGAACTACATACAACAAACACCACTTTATTTTCTCCATCTTCTAAACAATTTGGCTTTATTCTGGGAAAAAGAAGCTAATCACTAACTAAAGATATACACAGGTAGTATGATGTGAACACAGACAATTTCCTTTAAAATCATATAGGCAAGGAAATAAAACATTCAGTGGCCATTCTTTAGGCAAAAACTGGACAATTATTACACTAGGTAATAAACTATACTTAGTATCTTAAAGGGATAGTTCACTCGCAATTGAAAAATTCTCATAATTTACTCAACCTAATAACATACCAGATGTGTATGACTTTCTTTAGAAACCAAAAGATTTTTTAGGTCCATACAACGCAAGTGAATGGTGGCCAGAATTTTGAAGCTCCAAAAAGCATATAAAGGCAGCATAAAATGAATCCAGCAGACTCCAGTGGTTAAATCTATACCTTCAGAAGTGATACAATAGGTGTGTGGTAGAGTGAGTCGGCTGCCAATCGCAGGGTTGGGGTGTGTGTGTGTGTGTGTGTGTGTGTGTGGGGGGAGTATGAAACAGATCAATATTCAAGACTTTTTTTACTGTTCATCTCCACTTTCACATTCTTCTTTTGTTTATGGCAATTCCCATTCTCTGTGCACCTACTGGCCAGTGAGGTGAATTTATAGTAAAAAAAGGACTTAAATACTGATCTATTTCTCATCCATACTTATAATACCGCTTCAGAATACATGGATTTAACCATTTAAATCTTATGGATTACTTTTATGCTGCCTTTATGTGCTTTTTGGACTAAAACCTATCACTTCACTAATGCCTTGTGGTGTTTGTTTTGACACGTGAGACTACACTTTGCAGGGGTGGAACACTTCAGATGTGGATTTAAAACATCAACAATGAAAAGGTATGTATACTGAACAGTACACTACACGACACATTATCATATCATTATAAAATAATTTGTTGACTAGGTGCTGCATTAGTAGAGAACAGTATGTTTGCCGAAAAACATTGAGAGGACGCTAACATTAAAGCTAACCTCAAACGGATAGAACAATGTGACAAAAATACATGCAAGTCCAACCCAAATGTTTAAATGTCACGATTGTTACCATCTATTTGCATTAGTTTATATCCAGCTGGTCACGTTTATGCATTCGTTAGCCAGCTAAGTTGCATATTTAACGCTAGAGACGAAATCAAATTCTTAACAAATTCTTCATGCAGCCGAGACAAATGTACAAAATCTGAAACGCATCTGATTTCAATTAAATATTTGCATCCACACTGTAATACGTTGGCTTCAGATTGATTAACTTCTTGCGCTAAAAAAGGCTAGACACAGCACAACAAATACAGTTTAACAGAAAGCAGGTGTCACAATATGCTTTTAAAGTTCTTTTTAATTAAACACATCATCTAAAAAAACAGCGTTCCTGCACGAGACGATAGATAAACAAAAACAAAGACGCTCCTCTAGTGTGCATTTACATAGAAAAACAAATGGATGGTTGCAAAAGCGTCCGGTGTGAACAGCCCCTTACAGTTGGTGGAGGTCTTTGGCCATTGCATCTTGCTCTCTTTTAAGTGTTTCTCAGATTAAGCAATGTGTTGTTTAAATGCTTTGTCAAGAAAGGAGTTCAACTTGGAAACGGGTCTTTCGAGATCCTCACGTTCGGTTCCAATCTGTTGTGTTCAATCTGTTTGAACTGCCCCTGGCCTGGGCTCATAGTTTGAGCCGCTTCACTACTGGGTTCAGTTGAATACCACTGCTATCTGTGAATATTGCTACTCTACATACAACTGTACTGAATAAAAAACAATGCTGTATTTCACTGTTATTATGAAGCTTGCGTCTGGAGTAGTAGGAATCAGTGCAAGTGTAACACCATGTGAACAGTCTATTGAAGCGTTCCCCCCCTCCCCCCCCTAATTTTACTTCTGAATTAACATTTGAGAATATGGACCGAATAAAACTATTTTATGCACATTAGTTGAAAATGAAATACTCTTATTTATTTATTTTTAACAGCCAGGATAGGAATGTTCTATGCAATAATATAATGGTGCTGAATGTTTTATGCATTTATTTCGCCCTCATATGGACTAAGGAAACAACGTCAATTTAAAAATCAGCTGACATTAAAATATTAGTTTATATATATATTAATATTTATTTAATTTTAAAAAGTACAATACATTTTCATGGTTCAGTCAGCACTGTTTATTTTTGTAATAAAGTTCAGAACTATTTTACTATATCGTTATCGGCAGGTACTACCCAACTTAGTTATAGGTAAAATCCACTATTGGTGGACCACTATACTGGAATGTCAAAGAGAACATATTTCCAAGATAGAAATGAAATATTTCTTTTCCTAAAGCAAGCTTGAAAAATAATTACAATATTCCTTTTAAATATATATATAAAAAAAACATGTATTCATTTGTAAGTTTTGAGAAATGTTATCTTAAATTGAAGTTCTCTTTATGCCGTTTAGAAAAAAATTCCAAATCAAAGCATAAAAATTCCCCAAGATTCAGGAGATACAAAATGAAACTCATCAAGCAGACCGTCTTTGTCCAAGATCAGACTACAAAACAGATTATTGTAGCCTCGATTTAATTTGTTTTGAAACTGTCTTCATGCCTAACTGGACAATTTAGATTGAATACAACAAAACCAGTAATGACTTTACCGATATTTTATCATAACATCTCTTTGTAAAATATTGCAACAGGCAAGGATCTTAAGACAGTACATGCCTGAGGTGGTAAGATTATTGAAGTTAGCAAAGGCTTACCTAGTTTCTGGGTTATATCCTAGGATGTAGAAGAAAGAGTCGATTCGTGCTTTGAACTCCCTGGCAGCAAATATGTCAGAGAAGTGTAAAATGTTACATTTTCCCCTGCAAAGAAATAGAGCAAAATAATCAGTCTCATTTCAGATTTACCCTTACGTAGGACTGTGTAAAAATATACATTTCCAGATGCAATGCATTCTTCGTTTGAATGAACTTGATATTGATTCTTAAATCCCAAGATTGATCCTATACTCTATGCTGCAACCCTCTACAGAGTAAGTAAATCACTTGCATATACAACCAAATTCTGTGTTATGCGAGTAAAAATGTTTGTCTCGTTTGACTCATTCCGTGTGATGTATATCCAAAGACGAGATCCACACGACCCATTTGTCATTGAATAATGTCTCTTTTAATACCCTTTCTGTTCTTTACAGTCAGTTGTTAATTAAAAACAACAAAAAAGAATACTTGCAAATGATACAATGCAACAAAAATACCTATGCAATTTATAAAATGTGTATTGATGGAATGCACTGAATTTGAAACATTTTCAAAAGCTAAAATGTGACCAATGTTCTTCAAAGGGTTACCTAGAAGATCAGAAGGTTCCATTAACAGCATTAGCAGATTAGTAAAATCAACATTGTAAGGGATATATACGCATTTGTATCAATGTTGAATTGAGAAATCTGTATCAATGCCCAGCCCTGAAAGGAAAGCATCTAACAGACACATCTGGAACACTGATATAAGGTTTGTTCCATTTATTTGGTTAAAAGATAAACATTTTCCTGTATAGTTTCCCTAGATTTTGATGCGTTCCCTTCATGCCAACAAAAGGTGGCATACACCACAGGGTCCACGCACAACACAAGCCTACTTGTTTTCCAACATTAATGCAGAGCGAGCAAACAAACCTTGACATTCCTTTCACAATACCCACTTTTCTGCACTTTACATTTCCAATATCAAGGCCATCAAAATAACAGGCATCTGCGTTGTTTGCATGTTACAAGGTGGTTCAATACCTTCATCATAAGATGAAAGGAACGTGAGATTTGTTGCATGCATTACGACATGCTAGCGGAATTCACTGTGTTTATCTAAAGCCCTGTAATAAGTCAAATCAAAGGGCTCTCTGTGCTGAAGAAGTTGCAGCTAATTTGCCCTGAAATCAGTGGTTCAGAGCTGTGGCTTAATGTGCCGTTTCCAGATGGTTTCGGTTAAGAGGGAGGGAAAGAAAGGGGGGAGTAAGAGGGAGCAAGATAGAGGGGAAAAATACATCACATGGGTAAAGACAGACTAAGGAGAGATCTGGTTTCTTGACAATAAGCATGCCTGTCTTTTTCATGAGCCTCATCACAAAAAAAGCATAATTGCTTTCAGTAATGCTTAGCACGCAGAATCGTTGTGAAATGGTAGGCTGTATTGAGGCGCCCACTCTTGTAGTGAACTGTGAGGATCAAAATGTCTGTTTACAGCTCTTAGAAATAGAGATACTTTTCCAGTAGCTGCCAAAGGTTTTAAAAAAATATTTGAAGCGTAGGGGCACTCCATTATTAAGTATGTAAACCACATACATCAGTAGGTAAATTCATATATTCTAGACCAAAGTTCAATTTTATTGTGTGTGTGTGTATTACCTGAGGGCAGCAGCATGATAGGTGTCCACATAGTCTGAGATGAAGAGCTCTCTGCTCTTAACCACAGGATCAGTAATAACCAGCTCCCTACCAGAGTCTAGAGAGAAGAATTGAAAGCAGGCAGAGCATGAGGCATCCAGACTCTAATAAAAACGTGCGCACACAATAAATACAGCGAGACACAAGAAACCAGACAGATTCACAGACAATAATAAGCTGATGAAAGATGACTGCAGCTGAGTTACTAACAGTACAACAGCTCTTGGAATAAAGCAATTTTTTTTTCTTCAAAAGAGCAACCTCCACACGTCACTTTTTTTTTTATTAAAAAAAAGAACCATGTTATATATATCAATGTCTCAATTACAAAACATTAGTCTCTTAAGAGACAAGCATGTCAAATGTAAACAAGCCTGCTTCTCAGTAAACTTAAACGGCTTCAAATCAGTTAAATGTATTATATCAAACAATCATGCTGTGAAGACTGAAGCCAATAGTTTGAGAAATGTTATTATGCAATTGATGTTTAATTGTCTGTTTTAGGGCTTTCCCGATTAATTGTCATATAAAATGATACACGTGCAAGTGTGTTTTATACACCTTAAGTATTTAATTTCAAATATATAAATCAAATAATAAAATAGGGATATGATTTACTTTTTTAGGCATTAAAACTATATTAATGACATGGTTTAAATATCAAAATCCTTTTTTTTCTTTTTTTTTTGTGGTTTTGGTCACTTTTACATTTACACTGTTGTTTTTGGAACACATTACAAAATTATATATATATATATATATATATATATATATATATATATATATATATATATATATATATATATATATATATATATATACATACACACACACACATATATAAATTACATTGACATTATATAATATTATTTTATATTAAATAATATATTTCTATCCAAATTTCTTCACTTTCACATGTTATTTCAATGCACTTTAATGAAGCTGAGCACTTTGCATTCACTATCAAAGCTTTTATTTGTTTGTTTATATTTTTGCGGGAGTTTGGAACGAGCCTCAGCTGACAGCGTGCATTAGAGCGCTTGAGAAGCGCTTCACGTGCCCTTCCAGACAGGAGCTGCTAGTTGACATCTGCGGTGCGGCTCAGTTACGCTCCGAGTTCAACTGAATGTCCCACAAACAGCGTTGATGGGATTTATATGTTAGCTTAAAATTCCCTTATTTGGGCAATAAAATGTGATTGGAATTTGAAGTGCACAATAATCCTCAGATCTGGATTATTTACTCTAACCGTGAGTAGATAATCACGTTCAGACAGCTATTTAATAATCGTGACAGGTCTAGTTGTGTTAAAATATTTTAGACTGAAATGAAGTTTTGTTAAGACACTGATCCAAGTATTGTCAGGTGGCATTAGCACCAGCAACAATGTCCTTGTCATATCAGCCTAGTCAGTGATGCAGCAGGTGGTGGCTGGTCCTCTCCAGCAGGCTGGCAGGAACGAAGGCCTTCTTAATGCTTTATTAGAGTGCGGAGTGAATTAAAGTGCCAAAGCATTGGCCCAGCAAAGCCTCCAGCCTGTTATTGCTGCCTGATGTGTGTATCAAGCTCAGATTTGCTGCTGATAGTGGGGAGAATAAGAGCTCTGAGGGCACATTACACAAAAGGTTATTTGCACTTCACGGTGCCGCTGTCGCTCTTGAGGGAGCGTTACCAAGGAAACAAGGGCAGAAGGGTGGTATTTTTTTCTCCGGAGTCCTCATCTATTTAAGATGCTGTTGTCTATGAAACTTTACAAACCAATAACCATGGGTGTTTTTGTAAATGATGGGGGGGGGAACTTGTGTTTTTTACAATTTGTGTATCTCAAACACACACACACACACACACACACACACACACACACACCGTTCTCATTGTTGCGGTCCTGTACCAGGTGCTGGTAGACAGAGTCGGGTACTTCAGACTGGCGGTAGTACCATTTCACATTCATTAACAGATGGTCCCGTTTACTCTGGAAGACAAAGCAAAACAGCAAAATAAATATTCACAAAAATAAACAGACATCATTTGTTTAACAGCATCGCAAATGGGCCTCTTGTCAAACATTGGCTTGCACTGCAATTGGGTTTATAGTTCCACCCATCCTCTGCCAAAAGCCCTAGGTGGACCAAAGTCAATTAAAAAGGGATTGAAAGCACTTAATTCTTTAATAAAGTAAACAGCTCAATGGCCATGTGTGGGAGGTGAGGAAATGTGGAGGGTAAAAATGTAAGCAACAGAAAATCTCTCCCCACAGAAAACACACTCATTGTTCTAAAGGTATGATCAATACATGTCCAAACACAATGCCAGCTGCACATCTGTAAACAATGAGGCCAGCTTTGTCTAGCCAAACACATCAGCTGCACTTTGAACTCTGCCACCCGCTGTCCATACGGGGGATTGCATGCAGAGCCACTCATTGCAGTTCTCTTAAATGACCAGCAAGTGGCAGCACTGAGTCGTATAGACCTCCCATAGGCACTTCCAAGAGGGGCCAGAGAGAGGGAAGAAAAGGGCAAAAAAAAACTGTTTTTATTCCATGACATGAAATATGTATTATTCCCTCACACAAACCCAACTTACCATAGCAACAATGCCCACAGAGCAGTGGCCAGAAATCACAGTTATCTTTAACATGACTACAGATTACCACATTCCCCACAAAGGCTGAGCATGCCACTGTGCCAGCCCAGTGGAAACAAACTTCCTGGGTGGATCAGAGAGCCCATTCAGTTTATGCAGCTCTGGCTGCTCAAAGGGGGGCCAGATAGGGGGTGAGCTCATTGTTGAAAAATTCTAAGACTCCTGCTACCTTTTCTGAGGTCAGTGGAAACTACTTTGAGAGCATAAACGAACACAGAGTTGCATCTTTCCATACAAGAGAAACAAGAACAGAATGACAAGAATTTTCAAACACAAAGTAATCTTTTCACTAACCACAATACTATGTTGAAGGCAAGAAATCTTTGCTTTAAAGATGGTGAATGAAAGGAATCTTAAAAACAAACTAAAATCTGTGCCACCGTTTCTACTTGGACGAATGAGATACAGCCCGTTCAAATGAGATTAAAAGAAGGCTCTCGGTTGGGCTGCCTATAACTGGGCCACTTCTGTGTCATCAGAGATCTTGTCAGTCATTACACTGCAAATAGGAAGACAACCTGTGCTCTGGGATATTTCAGAGCTCTGACTGCCTCAGTTTAGTTTCTCTGAGATAGAAGGCTGATGGAGAGGCTCCCGCCATAATTTACAGTATCAGAAATTAACACCAACTCCTTAAAATACTGATACCAAGAAAAATTAATTAATTAATGTCATAGATGAGTTTAGGCATTTAAAAAAATACAAATTCTGTCCAAACCAAAGAGTTGTTAGGCAGAATGTTAGCCACAGTTCACTTTCATTGTAGGGAAAAAGACTCTGTTAAACTGTTAAATTGAATGGTGAATGAGGCTAACATTCTGCCTTGCATCTCCGTTTGTGTTTGGAATAACACGAGGTTGAGTGAGTGATGACAGAACTTTCCTTTTGGGTGGAGCTATCCTTTTAATACCAACCCCATTAAACACTGATTCCAAGAAATAGAAAATAACTAAAGGGCATGGAATAGTGTAAAAGGAGGTTAACACAAATGCCACCAGACTTCACACATTTAACACATTTCTTAAACACAGACACGTGCTGTTAAAATTTTGGGGAAGTTGCCTATTTGCCAATAATCACAAAATTAAATGACCGTATACGGCTGAATCCTATGACCTTTCCTTTTGCTGCTCTCATTCTGGAAATGACTTTTTCATTATCAGACCATAATTATGTTTGCATGTTACGCTGAGCAGATCACTGCGCAGAATCAAATTATCAAGATAAGCACTCTGAAGCAGAGTGGCAGCTGAACAGAGGCAGCAGCGAGGAGCCCATTACAATTACCACGCTGAATTGATTAGTGACATTCCACACAGCATTTCCTCCCATCCCAGAGTCTTGCCTCATCCGGTTGATCCCAGCACAGCTCAAACCTTCCTCTCAAAGCGCAGCACATGACTGCATTAAGACTGCTGGAGGAGCCAACCAGCACACACATAAACTGGAGCTTGGTCTGGTTCAGAAGATACTAAAAGAAAAAAAATGAGAGTAGAGGCATTCAAGAGAAGAACAGAGGGGGTGATGATTCGCCATCTCTATTGTTACTCTATAATGGATGTGATGTTTGTTTTGTCTGAATGATGAGCTCTAAACCTGGGAGTTACAGTGTAATCCAAGAGGAACCACTCCACCCAATCTGAATATCACCTATTTTTATTTTTTTTTAAGTATAGCTGTGCTGATACAATTAAATATTGAGATTCTTTCTCAAATTATTTAGCAATAATTTAGATAAAAGTGTGTGCGCATTATCATTTTCTACAGTTCAATCAATGAAGATGAAAGTTGTTTAAATAAGTGGGTTATTTCATGTCAAATGAACCATATTTCAGAAACTTCCCAGCTCAAATTTGAGATTTATTTTGAAGAAACAAAGATGATATACAAAGATGAAATATTAAATGCCATGGATCAATATTGACAGAGTAGTCAATTAATTTGTGGAAAAGGGTCAAAATGGGAGTGGTGGTGGCATAGTGGGCTAAAACACATAACTGTTAATCAGAAGGTCGCTGGTTCGATCCCCACAGCCACCACCATTGTGTCCTTGGCACTTAACTCTGGGTTGCTCCGGGGGGATTGTCCCTGTAATAAGTGCACTAAGTCGCTTTGGATAAAAGCGTCTGACAAAATGCATAAATGTAAATGTAAAATTAGAATTTTTCTTCTATGATTTGAGCAAAAACTTAAAAAGCTGGCAGCATCATTAATAATTTTTACACAGAGAAAGGTAGGTCTATTACTAAAATCAGTTGACTTCAGCAACCCTTGTGGCATTATATGCCATTGGTGTAATAATAATAAAAAAAAAAAAACGTAATAAATGTTGTTTATCCAAAGATGGAGTGCCTATAACTCCAGAAGTTGTAATGATATCTTAATATTGTTACATCCCACTAACACCCCTGGAGCCGTGAGCTTTAATCCAGGGTGTACGGAGTGACTCCAACCAGGGCTCTTAAGCAACCAAATTGGCCCGGTTGCTAGGGAGAGCAGAGTCACATGGGGTAACCTTGTGGTTACTATAATGTGGTTCGCTCTCAGTGGGGCGCATGGTGAGTTGTGCGTGGATTCCGCAGAGAATAGCCTGGAGCCTTCACACGTGCTAGGTCTCAGTGGTAACGCACTGATCTAGCCACGAGATAAGATGCGCTGATTAACGGCCTATGACGCGGAGGCAATTGAGATTCGTCCTCCGCCACCCAGATTGAGGCGAGTCACTACGCCGCTGTGAGGACTTGGAGCGCATTCGGAATTCCAAATTGGGGAGAAGAAAAAAAAATTTAAAAAAATGTTACATCCCAGATGAGCCCCCAAATTCAGTTACATCGTCTTTTAGTCTAGGGGTGAGACGAGCAACAGAATTGGGTTTTGGTGTGATGCAAGACAACTGGGAAATCTCCAGCCCCTGAGCTGAAATATAAGTACTTTATTTTAAATATGTGGCAGAATTCCAAAGCTTCAGGGGGGCTTAGGCAAAAACAACAAACAAAAGAAAGACTTCTCTAAAGGGGAAAGAAATAATTTCCTTTACTTTAATCAAAAAACCTTTGGCTCGCCTAGATTTAGTCTCTCTCACAGACAAGCTTGGTTTCTCTTGGCACAGTTTAAATCACGATCCAAATATGATATTTTCATGAATCGTGGTGTACTGAATCATGACAAATATATCCCAATGTGCATCATAATGTGAGCTACTTGGCAATACCCAACCCTAGTTTCATTTATGCCAGAGGACACAAGCACGGCCTGAAGAGGGCAGAAGAGAGAAGAATAGGGGAAGAATGAATGAGGTAGGGCGAGAAACGGACAGAGAAGACAGCACTAATTACAGTACAGCCAGTGTAACAGTCCATTGAGAGTGCTATACAAGGCTGAAACTGGACTTTAGGAGTCTGGTTAGGACTACAGTGCCAGAGGGGGAACAGAGCAGGGTGGGGTTTATTCCAGAGGTGTGTGGCTAACACACAAACACTCCAACAGCTGTGTTTTCTACAGGGAGCAAGTGGGCTAATAATAACCTCATGTGTGGCACACATCAGACAGAAAGAAGTGTAAGGAGTACTCATTAGCGATGTGAGAATTAAAGACGTGCACGCAGAAGCAAGCTCTTGAGCAATGCTTGGACGAAGAACAGAGGTGGTAATGAGAAGAAAATTACATGAAGTGAATGCTTGCGCACACAGCATTTGTGTTAGTCGCAGTTTATTACATACTATTGCTGAAGGTACCAACATTAAGGTGGCTGTCTTGTGGTGAGCAGAACCTCCCACCACTGCGACCTGATGCTCCATGCTGCTAGCTGACATTTTACAAAGCTAGCCCCATTGTCTGTTTAGTGTAATCATTAAACATGGCTGCCGCTGCAGTGGCAACAGAGCTCAACAGTACCTGCCCACCTTTTCATTTTTTCCATAGGCATTTCATAAAATCCTTCATAAAAGAGGTGAATCATAACATTAAACTTTGATTTGAAGCTACTTTACTTTTTTGTCTGATTTAAAAAAAAAAAAAAAAAGCATTCTGAATTACATAAATTTTTTTTATATATTTCCATAATTTTTTATTTAAGTTGTTGATAATAACTATATAAAGAAAACATGACATTTATTGCAAAATACATGTACACAGATATATAAAAAATCTAAATAGTTTCACAGTAGAGACCGACTTGATTGAATCATCTGCAATGCTCTTTTGGCACGATTTGTTTGCTGCAATTCTCTGATTGGTGTAGCGTTTCTCTTCAGCAACATGGGTAGGAATTCCAATAAAAAAAATTTTTTTTTAATTATTATTATTTTGAAATAACTCAGACTGAGGGCTTCCACAGAAGCAAGTACAGCCTGAACGATACCAATTTTAGAGGGGGAAAATTCACAGATTACTGATATGGTGGCCAATATAGCCAATCCTGAGCTGGAATGAAAACAGAAATTTTCTATGTGGATTGTGCACCGATTTTGCACCAATGTGACTATGCAAAGGTACTCAGAAGGCTGCTTTCTTAAATATTTTTTATCAAAAAATATTTGACATTATTATTATACATTGTCAACAAATTCTAGAAATGAACACTGAGAAAATAAATAAATAAAAATACAATAAATGGCTAAATAAACATCAGTACAGTATATTCAGTATCAGTCAAATGCTGACCATTAAAATAAAGAATAAATAAAGATAAAATAAATAGCTAAATAAAATAAAAATTACTGTTTAGTATCAGTCAAATGCAGACTACTTCAATCCTGCCAGTCAATTGGGGAAGTTTGTAAAACAAGAAGCATTTACACCTGCCGAGTCAAGAGATAAACAGCTGCAGCAGTGTTACACCATATCCTGCTATACAAGTTCAGGAGAAACGTTCAACGGTGGAAAACCAGACTCTGAAATATTTGTAAATGCAACAGCTGGAATTGTTCAGTTGAAGGGGGCACCAAACTGCAAATCCTGAATAAAACAGTTTGGTGAATACAGTTTACACATTAGCTTCCACGTGGTTAGCTAGTTAGCTATATGCTTGTTGTCATGGAGAGCAAAATATGGACACTGTTTATTTACTTGCCAGTATTGCGTCTCACCAACTAGGTAACAACGTATCATGAAATCAACACTCAGACACAATCCACACTGCACCAATGTATGCTGAGCTGCAAAAAGATGCTCTAAAAAAACTATAGCTAGCTAACATAAACAGGTGTGATAAACATGAGTGACATGGTTGTCTGGGACAGGGTTAAATTAGTTATATTGAAAAGGGAAAATGATGGGGTCATTGTTCATTTACTTTCCAGTATGTATTTCACAAACCAGCTAGCAACTTACCGTGAAGACGCCGCTTAACGCTGCACTGTCTGTAGAATCACCATCAGCACAGTTCTGTAAACAGTGGAGTCTTGAGTGCACTCTGCTGGGCAAACTACGTTATGAAACCAATTCTAAAGCCTTCAAATTGCATTATACAAGGCATAACATGTTCTGAAAAAAGGTTTTCATATCTGTGCATATCGGTAAACATATACGGCGATACGATATATCTGTGAAAGGCTAATTTCGGCCGATAATATTGGCAGACCGATAAATCGGTCAGGCACTAGAAGTACCATTGATTAACAACTTCAGAGCACATGGTAGGTCTGCATTTAAAGGTTTATAAGATATTGTTAAAAATAAACTTGCCTATGAAGAAAATAAATATGATTTTTACTTCCAGAACCAGACTGTTGGGCCCTATAGTGCTGGCAGGTCTTATCTGTTAACATGGGCAGTTTGACATGGTCACATGGCTTCCATATTAACAGGAAATGGTAAAAACCACAGACCAGGACCTTGCTCTCTCTTCTCATATAACCAACCCACAGCTAAGCAAAGCCAGACCCTCCGGCTCTCCACCCAGTGCACTTTAGCAGGAAATATGTGTTTATTTTCTAACATTTATGTTGTGCTTTTCTGTCATGCAGCACCAGAATTCTCTCCAGTTTCATCCCGAGACAACCACCATGCCAAAAACGAGGAGCTGAGGAAAAGCAGGACGTTTCACTTCCTGTAGAAGGTGGCAGTGGGAAATGGTTTCTTAAACTTGCTGATGGAACAGGTTTGGCCCTGATCGCGTTGCAGAGAAGGCATGTGAAGAATCCGAACAGCTCAGTGCTGAAAATCAGAGCCAAGAACACGGAGCATAACTTGAGAGAGAACAATAGCTGGGTTTCCATCCAACTATTTTTATGCTCATTTTGAAATTGTGCATAAGACATCCTGAATGGAAATGCTTGACATGCGAATAAACTCTCAAAATTCGCTTAAAATGTAATGCGCCAGGAGGTGGATGATTTTCTAGAGTTTCGTATTCGTTAAAATACGCTTTAAGGTAATGGAAACCGTATATTCAATGACATGTTTTGTCCATTTGTGCAAGTGTTATGAGTGTGCAATAGCTTGATGTGACTGACCCAAAGAAAGGTCCCACCTTTTATTTCACATAATTCTTCAAACATTCGGACATTCAGAAGTGTTTCACCCACAGTTGATCCTTACAATACCCCAAAACGGTTTTCAGCGCAGACACTTGCAGGTATGCAGAGGCATAGCAGCCATATCAGCCCTGATTATTTCTGCTGTGTCTTCTGGCAGCATTTAATAAAACAAGGTACAATTGCTCCAATTCTGCAAATAAAACTCTCCCAGAAGCTAGGAGATCATTCAGCTGCTCAATCATGACAAGGTAAGATAAGATAATGCACATGCCGTAGTGGATGGAAATCTGCAACGGTTAGTATTTCCTTTAGTCTGATTTTAAGAAATGCGCTTAAAATGTGAAAAGTTTCATTGGAAACCCAGCTACTGAAGCTTGATTTGTCTGGTGTGATTCTGGCTAATCTTCTCTTCAACATGATATGATTATTGAGGAGCAGGCAAGAAGAGCTCACTATCGCACATGATGAATGTGCCTGAGACCGTTCTCTTCCAAGTGCTCACTCGCTCTCTCTTTAACTGCCTTTCAGACACAAACCAGACACTGCCTTCTCCACATACACACAAGCACTTCCATCTGGACCTCGGCTCACAACTGTATGTGCATGTATGACAAAGAGAGGAAAAACACAGACCCTTAAACAGGCATGTATATGAAAATGACCCATGTGAACAAAAACATGTAGCCTTCACCACAAAGCGTGCTGTTTTTTTTATTTTTTTATAAAGATGGATAGATATAAACCTAACAGAAACAGCTTTATTACACACATTTCTGGAATACTTTATTCTGATTGTCCAAATCGCAGCATTCTACAGTCAAATAATTTGTATAATGTAAAACTGTCATTGCCAGTGTCCTAGCTAACCAATTTCCAGCATAGTTGTACTAGCATCATCTCTATCACATATAAAATAATTAGACTCAAATCAATATTTCAAGTCCATTTATATTTATTTATTGGGCAAGTAGCCATACAGTACTGCAGGGCACCTCAGTTTCCCGTTTTTGTTTCTTCCCCATAATAACCAACTGACTGTACATTAAACCTCATGTAGAGCCACGTGACAGAGGCTCATCTAATGTGTCTCACCTACAATCATTCAATTCGATACTCACCTTGGATGAAGCGGACTTATTTTATTATTTTTGTTTGTGCATTTGTTCTGCCTTGCCACTGTCAGACTGAAACTAATAATGGTAAACAAGTGCTGATGACATGTTTCTCCCCTGCAAAGCCTGTGAACAGATTACTCCTCCGCCTGTCTACAAGAACAAATGGAGGCAGGAAAGGAGGGAGTCACAGCTGTGATGCTGGTACAGTCAGGACCTTTATGCTTCTTAACACCAGGCGCCTCTCTCTCTCCCTCTGCTGTTTAGATATTAAATCTCGACTCACTTTGAACAAAGTCTGCCCATCTGTCAGCCACACTCTATATTGGATTTAATGAGCATTAGGCTTTTCAAAGAGGGAGTTTTTTTATTGTAACAAAACCAGGATAAAACTGCACCCCCCACTTTGCGACAAATCCATTTACACAAGCTGTGTTTCAAAACCAAGTGAGCTGCCTAAAAACGCATTTTAAGGCATTATAGATGAGCTCAACATGCAAAGGTTTGTTATGCTGACTTCTAAGGGGCCATTCAAGCTGAAAGATATCTTGCGATTAAAAAAGCTTGATGCAGTGCAACTCATAAATGAAGGTGCATGTCTAGAGATGTGCTTTGAAAAGTTCATTCTTTTATGCCTGACACGGCGCTCTTGTGCGAGATACTGAGAAAACAGCTGGACATTGCACAAGGGTCAAAAACATCATGCATGTTTACATAAAAAAAAAATGGAAAAGTGGAAAAAGAGTGCAGTTGGAAACAGAAATGTGTTTGCATTGAACGGGCCGTTAAGATGCCTTGTTTTTGACAAATTCAGAGGCAGCATTTAAAGTATTGTTTGTATAAAAGGCAATCACAGAATACATTGCGTGGTATCAGTGGAAAAAATTAAGCCAAGATGGTGGACGAAGTGGAAAGATATGTTGATTAAACATATTACATTGCACAGCTTACAAAGTATAAAATATTTTACCCAATATTATTGTGCTGCTTATGCTAATTAGAAGTATACAAATGTCAAGCGGTTTCAGAATCAATTGTGAGTCGCATCTCGTGCAGTTCTCATGACTAGTGATATTCAGTTGATGCCTATGACGAGCATTTCCAAATCAGCAGTTATGAGGTTCCATTTCAGTTAAGATGCTGCCTTAAGCCCAAAGTATACTTTGGTTTTTACATGAACACTCAGCACATGTACAGTCGAACGCGAGCCTGTCAAAGTATACTTCCTCACACGTGCGTTCTTGACCTATACATCCACTGTTGTTGTTTCCACCTTCGCCTCCTGACGTTTAGCAGCAATTACATCTTCTAGCGCTTCTTTGTGACAGCAACATCTCAAAAGTGAGTTGCCACCAAATGCATGTGCATTTTGCTTGTTAAAAGACGCACAGTTAGAAAAATCGGGCCGCATGTGTTCAGTGGTCGACCACTCTGCTAATGACGAAGTATCAGTGTTTGTGTCTGCCGAAGTATACTTTGGCTTTAGAAAGTAGCCAAGTATGTGGGCAGTAAGCTGCAAGGCAGCTCACTGGGCTTTGGGACAGAGCTTATATGTTCCTTGAGCCACCTTATACATTTTGAACACGAATATATGTTGGAAGCTAGAAATCTGTAGACATCATCACACGTTCCTGTCTTTTTGGAGGCGACTGACGCCATGCCGGGTGTACAAATAATGCTAATTAAGATCTACCTGCTAAAGCTGCATTCATTAAACCTGCTGCTCTGATCACATTCCAAATGCAGCAACACTTAAAACACTCGACTCTCTGCACTTTACATAATCTCCCTCTCCCTTCATTCACCCTGATTCTTGATCTTGTAGGGTATTTCCTGTAGCTGGACATTGGGGGAAATCATGTCAGGTGGGTTTGATATGAAGAGGTTGTGGCTATGATGTGTATCACAGCGTGTGTTGGGTTGCTACACACAGCAGGTTTGCCTGGCTCATATTCTCTCTCCACCCCCACCCAGAACTCAAACACTTCAGTAACTGACTGAAATGCTGGGGGTTGGACATGAAGAGAGGTGTTTCCCAAAACATGATTGACAGCAGCCTCCAGGCAACAATGGAGGGAAAGACAGTGTGAATATTTAAAAGGGTTGTTATTGTATTGCTATGTCGGATTTTCCTTCATGCTGACACTTATGGTACGCTGCTATTGTTCGCATAATGTTGTCATAAGACACATTAAATGGTGACAAACCAACACTCTTTCCCTATCATTAAAAACAACGTATTGTAAAAAATTCTATCAATATATTATCTATAAGAAGCAATCTCTAAAACATGTGAGCAGGCTTTTCCTTCTGTTGTGGTTGTTTTAAAGAAACACAGACAAATGCAGGAAATTAACAGCTCTAATTATGAATATCGATAACATGCTAAATCAAACACACAACAAGAACACACAGACAAAAGCTCCAATGCTGAATCTACAGTGGCACAACAAAATAAATTATATTTTACCTGGAGCTTGTAGTCCGAATTGAATGTGATGAGATTGGATACTGCAAAATAATACCAATACAATAAACAGACATCACGTCTTTCTATTGTGTTGGTCACTGGCTGCAGGCAACAAAATAAATGTAGTGTCATTCGCAACTGAATGACTATGAGCCACTTCTTTTAATGAAATGGTAAAAAAAAAAAATAATAATAATAATTACTGAATGGTTACTGACTTAACATCAGACTGACTGGATGTTTAAGAGTTTTGTTGTAATAGATGGTTAGAAAAAAACCCCATTCATTTTTTTTTTCCTTTGTTTATTATGTTGTTAGGACCAATGAAGGGGGACCACACTGATCATTTACATTCACAACCCTATACTGGTTATGTTTAATAAGCAGACAACGATTTCCTTCATCGTGGTATAGTCATAAATGGTTTAAGCAAAAAAAAAAAAAAAGATTTAACACAGGTAGGTTTTTGCCCATTAACAAATTTTGTGTTGCATGTAAACACATTTACTGGCATTCTAGCCGACTTATCCAATGTGTGCAAGGGCTGTAACGTCAAAAGCAGTAACTAGATGATTTCAAGTGTCATGTAAACAATGTTCTCTTGCATTGTCAGATTTTATTAAGATGATTTTGGTAGTTGTCAGCACATTGGTGTCATGTAAATGCACTCACTGGTGCAAGTAATCATTCAGCAGTTAATTTAATGATCAGGTGCTTCATCTGGACCGTTACCGTTGTCGAACCCATTTCAAGCTCTACCAAAGTTTTAGATTTTACCTTCTTTGTCTAGGTAGTAACATGTTATCTAAAAGCTGACTGTGTCAGACCTAAATGGCTGCTGACAGTGTAGATTTATGGACTGAAGCACTGCGACTTAGAGGAAAATGCCTGTGAGCTCAGGGGACGCTGGATCTGTGTTCGTGACCTCGATGGTCACCGTCACAGTATAGAGTTACTCCATAATGCTACAGCTCCCTAACACAACCTTGTCACACAGCTGGTGAGATAATGTACTACAAGAGCACAAGCCCTGGCAAACAGCCTTGCAGAAATGTGAAACATCTCCAAACATTTGAGCACAAAGGCAAAACATATGAGCCTGTGAGCTTATCTCATCCTGAATCTGTAGAGTGCGCGACAGTAGATCAGTCGCACAAGCACCAGGCTTGGTATAGCCTTGAGTCCCTGCTCATGTCTCTGCACTTCCTGAATGAAAGCCGAGAGAGAAAGACAATATGCTGCCTTGTTAGTGTGGCCTTATGACTGGGTCGTTTCACTCGCCGGGGAGGGGAGCAGCCATGCATTCATAGATAAACACAGACAGGATCATGGTGGGGTAAAAAAGGGGCAAATCACAGGCAATGCTAGCAGTATGGTGACTGGCATTAATATAGTCATAAAGAAGAAATTGTGTGTTTATGAGAATAGACAGAATATGGAGTGAGTGAAAGTGGTGTGTGTGTGTTTAAATTTGAACAATGCCTGGTTGGCTTGTTAATTCCAGCATCGAGGCTGCAGCATGGGCCGCTGAACAGTGCCGGGTGTGATGGAGCACGGTAATGGAAGACAGGAAATGAGAAGTCTTGGTTAAGCCACGGCTAATCGATCAGTGTGTTCGGTCTGGAATGAGCCGAGCTGCTGGTGAGAAAGCGGCTCACGGTAAAAGACGCTGCGCAAAACCTTCCTCTTCCTCTGCAGCAGTGTGCTTTGACACAATGGTCTTTGTTCTTGGGGCTTTTTTCTTCTCGAGCTCTAATTGCATTGGTGACTCACTCGAGTCCTGATTATTTGATTGGGTTGATTAGAGTGCTCACCTTTCATTGGATAGTGTGCATGTAGCTTGGCACTTGTGAATTGAGTACAGTACAGGGTTTTTTTGTTTTGTTGTTTTTACATAAGTTAAATTGTTTAAATTCTATGCCAATGCCGCCGTCTCCTTCACGGACTCAGCTAACAGCAGCTGATGAGAATATTAACAAAGTCTCTAGATCTGTTCCGAGACCTAGTGAGCTGCCTACATAAAAATCATTAAGGTATCAGAGACACACTCCTGACTTGAGGGCTACTCCAAAAGCTAAGCAGGAATATTATGTTGCCTTTTAGGAGAACATATTTTGTGCACATTCTAAGGCAGCATCACAACATCTTTTGCACAGCAGCTAAGGCAATCCCAGATAGCATTTCAATGAGACCAATAATTAAAATTAATCCTAGATGCCCAATGAAATGTTGACTATTTGTTAAGATTATCAAAAATTACCAATAAAATAGTTCAATTTAATTAAAATGTTCTCTCTCTTTCCTACTGATCACCTTAGAGGACAGAGAGGGATTTTTTGTTTTTATACTTTCGTGCTACCTTGCAAAACATTTTGCATTTCATAACCAGAAAATCAGTGGCCATATATTTTGACCATGATATTTGTGTTTGAAGTGAAACCATATTATATATACACTGCAAAACAAAAACCATGGTGATGAAAATGAATCATTCATAAAAAGTTTATCTATCATCATGGTTAATTTATGGTAAAAAGTGAAGAAAACTTCCACCAAGAAAACATACCCTTATAAAAACAAGCCATGGTGTTACTACAGTAAAACAGTATGCAACAAAAACATGCTTTTTGGCAGAACAATTATGATTTTTTTGAGTTATTTATGATTTAGTTAAGTATCACGTAACTTAGCAACATGTTAATGTCAAACTCAATTGGAATCAACTGAGTCAAGTCTGTTGTGCTGAGTGCTATTTGAGTGGCATGCAAATCACTGTCTATGTAGACAGTTCCAAATCAGTCACTTTTGAGGTCCCATTTCAATTAGGATGCTGCCTAAGGCAGTACACAGCCAAGCAGATTTCTAGGCATGAAACAGAGCTATTGTTTAAAGTAAAGACAGATGCTGTTCCTTAAAAGTCCTGACTAACCAACAATGCAACTCGGCAGGAAGTGGTCTTCAACATATACACATTTCAGTGGAAGAAAAATCTCTACTCCCAGTCTTCACTGCTGATTTATCACAAACTCATTTTACCCAGCATCCTCTCTCACTGGGTTTTCCCTCAACCTCTCCAAACATTTAGCTTCTAATATCTTGCGCATAAATGAGCCAAAGCATTAAAATGGCTGGTAAAAAGAGCAATCTACATACTGATCCAGATCACGCACCCTAAAACGTGGGCAAACATTCAAAAATGTAGAAGACGCAGCAGTTTGAGGTCTTTACGATGAGTCAGAGAGCGCGTGTGTGTGCACGTGTGTGTGTGTGTGTGTGTGGACAGACTGTAAACTAACCGGTCAGTGACATGCCAGCTGGAGCCCCACCCTCTGGCTCAATGGCTGCTATGGAACCTAAAGTAATTTTAACTGACTAGAGCTGGGCAATATATAGAATATTCTCGATGTAATCATAATGATAGGAAAGTAATTCATGTTCAAGCATTTGCCCAATTCCAAACATAAGTAACTGCTACAAGATATTATACAAATCTACAAAAGGCGGCACAGTATAAAAGAAGAGATGACAGCATTTCTACAGATGAGGAACATTGTAAACTGTCAAATACACACTTCAATTTAAGTTTCAAAATGAAAGGTCCAGAGGAATGTGAAGTATATAGGATAGAAATTTATTACTTTGATATAAAACAATGATAATTCGGTATTATATTATAATAATAAACTTGGCTGGGTCCCAGAGTAATAATTTAGCATTTTGCAATATTCAACTGGGTTCCACGAAATACCAGTAGTTCTTGCACACCTTGTTCATCCACAAACAAAGTTTTAGTAAAAATATATGAAGTTAAATAATGCTTTTTATTAAGCTAATATGTATCATTGTATATCACATATAAATATAAAAGTGCATATCAATAAAAATGATTAAATGTCATTCTCCCTTGTGCTCATTAAGTGGAAAAACTTGCCTTCAATATTTTTAAATTGATTGTTATGCAATGCCTTTAAAATATTGAATCTACTTGGCCACAATGGCTGTTAGGATAAAATTATGATTTCTGTGTTTAAAAAAAAAAAAAAACGAGCCATTTCAGAGCAAATACTTAATTAGTGAGATACACTCACTTAGAACTTTATTAGAAACACTATGGTTGTACTATAGTGCCCAACATGGTCTTCTGTTGTAGCCCATCTGCCTCAAAGCTTGATGTGTTGTGCATTCTGAGATGCTATTCTGCTCACTACAAATGTACAGAGTGGTTATCTGAGTTAACGCAGCCTTTCTGTCAGCTCGAACCAGTCTGGCCATTCTCTGTTGACCTCTCTCATCAATAAGGCCTTTCTATGCACAGAACTGCGGCTCATTGGTTGTTTGTGTTTTTGGCATCATTCTATGTAAATTCTAGAGACTGTTGTGTGTGAAAATCCGAGATCAGCAGTTACAGAAACACTCAAACCATCCCCATCTGGCACCAAAAATCATGCCATGGTCAAAATCACTGAGATCAAATTTTTACCCCATTTTGATGATTGATGTGTACATTATCTGAAGTGTTGACCCATATCTGCATTATTTTAAGCACTGCAGCCACATGATTGGCTGATTAGATAATTGCATGAATAAATGTATAAGTGTTTCTAATGAAGTGCTCCGTGAGTAAATGCATATATATATATAGAATATCGTCAATAGGCTGCAAATAGAGAGATGATTTTGTAGCCCTATCACTGATGAAAATTCATAGAAAGACATACATACAAGATGATGCAGTTGCAGGCAATATAATATATATATATGAATTCACTATCAAATGCTGGTATAATTCCTTATGTAGACAGAAAAGCACACACATAGTCTATTTCCCTATACGTTCACATTTTAATAAGCATTAGTGCGCCCCTGAAACAGCCCCCTACAGAGCGGAGAGAGAGAAAGAGAAGAATGCCGCAGGAATCTGCTTATCTGTGCTCCAGACTGTCAATCTGCTCTAAGAGCCCCGCACTACAGGCATGAGGAGTGATCATCTGCCTCCTCCAATCTCATCGTCCTCTTTAATTACACACACCCCCCACGTACAAACACGCGCATGCGTGCACACACATGCCGATCTGAATTAGAAATGCCAAAGTGGAAACAATGCAGATATTCTTGATGATGTGCATCATTTTCTGAGTCCAGGGTGGGTGTATGAGAGATGCCTAGATGGGAATTACTAACTTCAGCTCTGCGGAGGAGAAGAGGAAACAGGCAGCTTGAATTCAGGGGTCACAGCTGACTCTATGCCTGTGGTTTTACTCCCAGCATGCCATCTTTCAGCTGTATTTCAATCCTTAGACGCACACACTCTTCTTCACCAGTAGCCACCAACTCAGTTCATTGTTATAGTGTGCCTACACAATTCTGCCAGATAAGAGCGGAGGTCAATCTAATTAGATGTGATGGGCTACCACACACACACACACACACACACACTTAGATGCTAGAGTACATCCACACATACAATTTCCATTGCTCAATTCTGCAGTAAAATGTGAGTATATGGTCGAGGGAGGGCTACAGAGACATCAGCCATTTGACATTTTCATCAAGTACCATATGCATTCAGAGTAAACTGATATCTCAATTGGCAGAGTGAAGCATTGGCCTCCACCACAAAGCTAATGTCAAATCAAGCTGGCACAGAAACACACCAGGCTCCTCACATCATACTAGATTAGAATGGAAACAAGAAAAGAAACGTCTGCACACGTTAACGTCAGCGGAGATGAAGGATGATGCTAACTGGTGGTGACAGCTCAATGTGGTCCTTAGCCTATGAGAGAGAAAGTGAGCATGTATGTGAATGCGTGTAAGAGGGGGTGTGGTTATTGATAGCACCCAGCTCAGTAATGCTCAGCATCATTAGTGCAGCAGTCGGTAAATTATCCCTCCATCCTTTTACATGTGAGCCCTCCCATTCACATCGTGCAAGCCAATCAGCTTCCAGCTGTATGACTGACAGCTCTGCACAGGCAGGGAGTGGAGGTGAGGTGATAAACTGCTATCAGAGCAATCCGTGTATTATGACTGAAAAGAACTGTTTGGTTGCAAGCCTGCTGAGATTTACAACCATTTGCACAGCCCCTCCCTGCATTTGTTTTGATTTCTAGCCGTATTTTTTCATCCTCTCTCTCTACATAGAGCTGTAGTGCTGCATGCACGGAGGATATTTTCTAGCCCACTGTGATGATATTGATTGCAGAGCCTCCCCTGATTGCAGCCCTGAAGTATTGACCAGGCTGCTCTCAGAAGCAAACAAACACACGCACATACACGAAGTGTGTGTGAGTAATTACACGCTGTCAAGTCCCACATCGAAATGCTCCACAAAGAGGGTGTAAAAGCCCAGAGCTCCAGCTCTTTCGCACATTGGGGTCCATCCTGGACAGTGAAGGTCTGTGTGTG